>NW_026600867.1:69814-104268 GCF_029448725.1 Salvelinus fontinalis | reverse complement strand
CCCTAACCCTAACCCTAACCCTAACCCTAACCCTAACCCTAACCCTAACCCTAACCCTAACCCTAACCCTAACCCTAACCCTAACCCTAACCCTAACCCTAACCCTAACCCTAACCCTAACCCTAACCCTAACCCTAACCCTAACCCTAACCCTAACCCTAACCCTAACCCTAACCCTAACCCTAACCCTAACCCTAACCCTAACCCTAACCCTAACCCTAACCCTAACCCTAACCCTAACCCTAACCCTAACCCTAACCCTAACCCTAACCCTAACCCTAACCCTAACCCTAACCCTAACCCTAACCCTAACCCTAACCCTAACCCTAACCCTAACCCTAACCCTAACCCTAACCCTAACCCTAACCCTAACCCTAACCCTAACCCTAACCCTAACCCTAACCCTAACCCTAACCCTAACCCTAACCCTAACCCTAACCCTAACCCTAACCCTAACCCTAACCCTAACCCTAACCCTAACCCTAACCCTAACCCTAACCCTAACCCTAACCCTAACCCTAACCCTAACCCTAACCCTAACCCTAACCCTAACCCTAACCCTAACCCTAACCCTAACCCTAACCCTAACCCTAACCCTAACCCTAACCCTAACCCTAACCCTAACCCTAACCCTAACCCTAACCCTAACCCTAACCCTAACCCTAACCCTAACCCTAACCCTAACCCTAACCCTAACCCTAACCCTAACCCTAACCCTAACCCTAACCCTAACCCTAACCCTAACCCTAACCCTAACCCTAACCCTAACCCTAACCCTAACCCTAACCCTAACCCTAACCCTAACCCTAACCCTAACCCTAACCCTAACCCTAACCCTAACCCTAACCCTAACCCTAACCCTAACCCTAACCCTAACCCTAACCCTAACCCTAACCCTAACCCTAACCCTAACCCTAACCCTAACCCTAACCCTAACCCTAACCCTAACCCTAACCCTAACCCTAACCCTAACCCTAACCCTAACCCTAACCCTAACCCTAACCCTAACCCTAACCCTAACCCTAACCCTAACCCTAACCCTAACCCTAACCCTAACCCTAACCCTAACCCTAACCCTAACCCTAACCCTAACCCTAACCCTAACCCTAACCCTAACCCTAACCCTAACCCTAACCCTAACCCTAACCCTAACCCTAACCCTAACCCTAACCCTAACCCTAACCCTAACCCTAACCCTAACCCTAACCCTAACCCTAACCCTAACCCTAACCCTAACCCTAACCCTAACCCTAACCCTAACCCTAACCCTAACCCTAACCCTAACCCTAACCCTAACCCTAACCCTAACCCTAACCCTAACCCTAACCCTAACCCTAACCCTAACCCTAACCCTAACCCTAACCCTAACCCTAACCCTAACCCTAACCCTAACCCTAACCCTAACCCTAACCCTAACCCTAACCCTAACCCTAACCCTAACCCTAACCCTAACCCTAACCCTAACCCTAACCCTAACCCTAACCCTAACCCTAACCCTAACCCTAACCCTAACCCTAACCCTAACCCTAACCCTAACCCTAACCCTAACCCTAACCCTAACCCTAACCCTAACCCTAACCCTAACCCTAACCCTAACCCTAACCCTAACCCTAACCCTAACCCTAACCCTAACCCTAACCCTAACCCTAACCCTAACCCTAACCCTAACCCTAACCCTAACCCTAACCCTAACCCTAACCCTAACCCTAACCCTAACCCTAACCCTAACCCTAACCCTAACCCTAACCCTAACCCTAACCCTAACCCTAACCCTAACCCTAACCCTAACCCTAACCCTAACCCTAACCCTAACCCTAACCCTAACCCTAACCCTAACCCTAACCCTAACCCTAACCCTAACCCTAACCCTAACCCTAACCCTAACCCTAACCCTAACCCTAACCCTAACCCTAACCCTAACCCTAACCCTAACCCTAACCCTAACCCTAACCCTAACCCTAACCCTAACCCTAACCCTAACCCTAACCCTAACCCTAACCCTAACCCTAACCCTAACCCTAACCCTAACCCTAACCCTAACCCTAACCCTAACCCTAACCCTAACCCTAACCCTAACCCTAACCCTAACCCTAACCCTAACCCTAACCCTAACCCTAACCCTAACCCTAACCCTAACCCTAACCCTAACCCTAACCCTAACCCTAACCCTAACCCTAACCCTAACCCTAACCCTAACCCTAACCCTAACCCTAACCCTAACCCTAACCCTAACCCTAACCCTAACCCTAACCCTAACCCTAACCCTAACCCTAACCCTAACCCTAACCCTAACCCTAACCCTAACCCTAACCCTAACCCTAACCCTAACCCTAACCCTAACCCTAACCCTAACCCTAACCCTAACCCTAACCCTAACCCTAACCCTAACCCTAACCCTAACCCTAACCCTAACCCTAACCCTAACCCTAACCCTAACCCTAACCCTAACCCTAACCCTAACCCTAACCCTAACCCTAACCCTAACCCTAACCCTAACCCTAACCCTAACCCTAACCCTAACCCTAACCCTAACCCTAACCCTAACCCTAACCCTAACCCTAACCCTAACCCTAACCCTAACCCTAACCCTAACCCTAACCCTAACCCTAACCCTAACCCTAACCCTAACCCTAACCCTAACCCTAACCCTAACCCTAACCCTAACCCTAACCCTAACCCTAACCCTAACCCTAACCCTAACCCTAACCCTAACCCTAACCCTAACCCTAACCCTAACCCTAACCCTAACCCTAACCCTAACCCTAACCCTAACCCTAACCCTAACCCTAACCCTAACCCTAACCCTAACCCTAACCCTAACCCTAACCCTAACCCTAACCCTAACCCTAACCCTAACCCTAACCCTAACCCTAACCCTAACCCTAACCCTAACCCTAACCCTAACCCTAACCCTAACCCTAACCCTAACCCTAACCCTAACCCTAACCCTAACCCTAACCCTAACCCTAACCCTAACCCTAACCCTAACCCTAACCCTAACCCTAACCCTAACCCTAACCCTAACCCTAACCCTAACCCTAACCCTAACCCTAACCCTAACCCTAACCCTAACCCTAACCCTAACCCTAACCCTAACCCTAACCCTAACCCTAACCCTAACCCTAACCCTAACCCTAACCCTAACCCTAACCCTAACCCTAACCCTAACCCTAACCCTAACCCTAACCCTAACCCTAACCCTAACCCTAACCCTAACCCTAACCCTAACCCTAACCCTAACCCTAACCCTAACCCTAACCCTAACCCTAACCCTAACCCTAACCCTAACCCTAACCCTAACCCTAACCCTAACCCTAACCCTAACCCTAACCCTAACCCTAACCCTAACCCTAACCCTAACCCTAACCCTAACCCTAACCCTAACCCTAACCCTAACCCTAACCCTAACCCTAACCCTAACCCTAACCCTAACCCTAACCCTAACCCTAACCCTAACCCTAACCCTAACCCTAACCCTAACCCTAACCCTAACCCTAACCCTAACCCTAACCCTAACCCTAACCCTAACCCTAACCCTAACCCTAACCCTAACCCTAACCCTAACCCTAACCCTAACCCTAACCCTAACCCTAACCCTAACCCTAACCCTAACCCTAACCCTAACCCTAACCCTAACCCTAACCCTAACCCTAACCCTAACCCTAACCCTAACCCTAACCCTAACCCTAACCCTAACCCTAACCCTAACCCTAACCCTAACCCTAACCCTAACCCTAACCCTAACCCTAACCCTAACCCTAACCCTAACCCTAACCCTAACCCTAACCCTAACCCTAACCCTAACCCTAACCCTAACCCTAACCCTAACCCTAACCCTAACCCTAACCCTAACCCTAACCCTAACCCTAACCCTAACCCTAACCCTAACCCTAACCCTAACCCTAACCCTAACCCTAACCCTAACCCTAACCCTAACCCTAACCCTAACCCTAACCCTAACCCTAACCCTAACCCTAACCCTAACCCTAACCCTAACCCTAACCCTAACCCTAACCCTAACCCTAACCCTAACCCTAACCCTAACCCTAACCCTAACCCTAACCCTAACCCTAACCCTAACCCTAACCCTAACCCTAACCCTAACCCTAACCCTAACCCTAACCCTAACCCTAACCCTAACCCTAACCCTAACCCTAACCCTAACCCTAACCCTAACCCTAACCCTAACCCTAACCCTAACCCTAACCCTAACCCTAACCCTAACCCTAACCCTAACCCTAACCCTAACCCTAACCCTAACCCTAACCCTAACCCTAACCCTAACCCTAACCCTAACCCTAACCCTAACCCTAACCCTAACCCTAACCCTAACCCTAACCCTAACCCTAACCCTAACCCTAACCCTAACCCTAACCCTAACCCTAACCCTAACCCTAACCCTAACCCTAACCCTAACCCTAACCCTAACCCTAACCCTAACCCTAACCCTAACCCTAACCCTAACCCTAACCCTAACCCTAACCCTAACCCTAACCCTAACCCTAACCCTAACCCTAACCCTAACCCTAACCCTAACCCTAACCCTAACCCTAACCCTAACCCTAACCCTAACCCTAACCCTAACCCTAACCCTAACCCTAACCCTAACCCTAACCCTAACCCTAACCCTAACCCTAACCCTAACCCTAACCCTAACCCTAACCCTAACCCTAACCCTAACCCTAACCCTAACCCTAACCCTAACCCTAACCCTAACCCTAACCCTAACCCTAACCCTAACCTAACCCTAACCCTAACCCTAACCCTAACCCTAACCCTAACCCTAACCCTAACCCTAACCCTAACCCTAACCCTAACTAACCCTAACCCTAACCCTAACCCTAACCCACCCTAACCCTAACCTCTAACCCTAACCCTGCCCTAACCCTAACCCTAACCCTAACCCTTCCTAACCTAACTAAGTATTCTTACCCTAACCCTACCCTATCCCTAACCCTAACCCTAAGCGCCTGAACCTCTAACCCTAACCCTAACCCTAACCCTAACCCTAACCCTAACCCTAACCCTAACCCTAACCCTAACCCTAACCCTAACCCTAACCCTAACCCTAACCCTAACCCTAACCCTAACCCTAACCCTAACCCTAACCCTAACCCTAACCCTAACCCTAACCCTAACCCTAACCCTAACCCTAACCCTAACCCTAACCCTAACCCTAACCCTAACCCTAACCCTAACCCTAACCCTAACCCTAACCCTAACCCTAACCCTAACCCTAACCCTAACCCTAACCCTAACCCTAACCCTAACCCTAACCCTAACCCTAACCCTAACCCTAACCCTAACCCTAACCCTAACCCTAACCCTAACCCTATCCACCATGCGGAAATTCTAACTGAATTGCAAAGGACCAGATCCTTTCCGCCTGGCATGATGAAACAGGTGGTTAGGCTTACAGCTTTTATCAAACCTTCCTCACCCAATTTAACCACCCTAGCACTGGTCAAGGAAAATACGGACCACTGGATGGACACCAATATGTGCATTTTAGTGGACCATTATGACTCAGTTTTGACAGCGGGATTACTGGAGGTGGGGAGTTTTGATAATAATTCCTTTGAGCGAGCGGTTGCTTGGGCAAGGGCCAGATACAAGCGTAAATTCACTCAGTCTTCAGTGACAACATTACAGGCGATGCTTCCTAAGACCAGTGGGAGTGCTAGTGAGGTGGTAGACCCAGGCCAGCTGACTATGGAGGCTCTTCCGCCCTTGTCCGCGGTCCTGTGTCCAGCTCCCAGTAATGGGGGGGGAATGGGAAATGGTAGGCCGGCCAGTGGACTAGTTAATGGTGGCACTAAAAACACTTCTAAAAGGAGCCCCCCTAGGAGGCCTCCCAGTCTACCAGCTCTAGAGCTGGGACAGGGGAAAACTAGTCTAGTCATGGCTGATATACATTCCCCGAGACCCCAAGTACTTGCTGGAGACCCACTAACCACAGAGCTAGTGCCAGGTGGGGTGGATATTGGGAAACAAACACAGGTGAATGCTGCTTTGGTTCATAGCCCTAAGAGGCTCTTATATAGTAATGTTATTTTAACATGCAGTAATACTATCTCCTCTCTATCTGACTCTGGCCAGGAGGTCCCCGGAGTTGGAGGGGAGCGGGACCCGTGTGGGGCTGCCCTTGGGACCCGGGAGGGGGATGAACATATGATGATAAGTGACGACAAAACGGAATCTTCCTTGAATAAGTCCTTGTCTGAGCCCCCCGGGGAGTCCCACGTGGCGGCCGCTCCGGTCCTCCCGCTGCTGTTCTCTTCGGGGCTACCATCTGCTGAACCAGGTCAGAGTAAAACATTGGGATCTGTTACAGCCGAAGTGAATCCAGGAGTTTCTTCTTCCCCAGTGATTAATCTACCTGCCAGGGAGCCTATTTTTATCTCCGTTGAACCAGTTAGACACCCAAATTCTATTAGGAAAATTTGGGATTGGGAACTGACAATTAAAAAACCAATTGTGATAATTGGAGACTCTAATATTTCACGGATACCTAGATTTACTGACCCTAGAGTGCAGGCAGATAGCTTCCCTGGTGCTACATTCCACCATCTAAAAGGGGTAGTAGAAAAGTTAGAACAACACCCAATAGTGGAGAAGGTGGTACTATCGGGGGGTTTAAACAATTGTCTGGCGAAACAGCTAGCGTTGACCTCCTGGAAGCAACTTCAACAACTGCTAAAAATGGCGGAAAGTAAATTTCCGAATGCCATACTCTACGTGCCCATCATTAACTATTCAGACAAATTAGACAAACAACAACAGTCACTCTTGGACCAACTTAACCAAAAAATCCTAGAGCAATGTAACTATCTACCTGAGATAAGTAAACTTAGGTTTCACACACTGCCACGTGATCCAGTACATTGGACATCTGAAACAGCAAATATGATCTTTAATTCTTGGCTGGATAATTTAAACATGTAGGGGGAGAACAGGGTTTTGATACATGGGCTGGAAACAAATGGGAGCTGGTCCAGGACACAACGACGGGGGAGGGAAAGAATTTGGATTGCGCGTCTCAATACAATAGATCCTAAGGGTCTGAATGAAAAATATTAAATGAAAAATACTAAATTTATTTTGGCTTATTTTCCTGATGGGAAGGGGCCGTTCCAGGACAGTGACATGGAGGATTGGGTGGGGGAGGTAGTAGGGTATGGTGGGAGAGCTCCTATTTTAAATGTCAATTTATTTTTATTTTTATATTGTTTGTATACGGACTATGAATACGATGGCACTTAATTTTATACTTTTGAAAAAAAGTTTTTTTGGCCGTGTGGCATGATTTTAATGCATGTATTGTTTGGAGATTTTTGTGGAGATTTCTATAGCACTTACTGAGTTTAAAGCACTTCTATTTTCCAGTGTGGTATGATTTTTACATGGTTAAATAGCCATTGCCTGCAAACACTTATGTGTGTCTTTTCTTAGTTATTAATTTATTTGTTTGCTAGTTTATTGGGTGGTTCTCCTTACCGTAAAACTCTAACCTTAACCCTGAGATATTCATGCCTAACCTTAACCCTTGCTCCCCCATACTTGATCTTAGGTTTCTGGACCTATACTCTAAGCCTAAGCCTAACCCTAATATTAATCCTAACCTTAACCCCGAGATCTTCATGCCTAACCTTAACCTTTTTTTCCCTCCATACTTGATCCTATTCTATCCTGACCTATACTCTAATTCTAAACCCAACCGTAACTTAACCTGAACTCTCACCTTTGCCCCCAGTTCCCAAGTCGTAACCCTAATTTCCAACCCTAACCTGGACCCTCAGGCCTAACCTTAAATCTTAGACCATAGCCCTGAGTTGAGCCCCTGGCCTCTATTTCTTAATTTGGAATCCCCGGTTCTTAACCTATATCTTATTTAGATTATAATTGTAAATCCTGGATATCTTATTTAGATTATAATTGTAAATCCTGGTTTTGGTCCTTTGTTTAAACACATTCTTTTTTTTATTTTTTTATTTTTTTGAGTATTCTTGTTGTCTTGATTTGTTTGTTGGCCACAATGATCCAACACCTACCCTAATTGGGACGGTTACTGGGATCTCTAGTCATGAAAGTATTGGATACAATAGTCTAAACCATTTATCCTAAAGGGGTTGCCTGTGCCAGTGCATATCAGATTCGTCTGTTTTTCCTTGAACCTAACCCTAACCCTAACCCTAACCCTAACCCTAACCCTAACCCTAACCCTAACCCTAACCCTAACCCTAACCCTAACCCTAACCCTAACCCTAACCCTAACCCTAACCCTAACCCTAACCCTAACCCTAACCCTAACCCTAACCCTAACCCTAACCCTAACCCTAACCCTAACCCTAACCCTAACCCTAACCCTAACCCTAACCCTAACCCTAACCCTAACCCTAACCCTAACCCTAACCCTAACCCTAACCCTAACCCTAACCCTAACCCTAACCCTAACCCTAACCCTAACCCTAACCCTAACCCTAACCCTAACCCTAACCCTAACCCTAACCCTAACCCTAACCCTAACCCTAACCCTAACCCTAACCCTAACCCTAACCCTAACCCTAACCCTAACCCTAACCCTAACCCTAACCCTAACCCTAACCCTAACCCTAACCCTAACCCTAACCCTAACCCTAACCCTAACCCTAACCCTAACCCTAACCCTAACCCTAACCCTAACCCTAACCCTAACCCTAACCCTAACCCTAACCCTAACCCTAACCCTAACCCTAACCCTAACCCTAACCCTAACCCTAACCCTAACCCTAACCCTAACCCTAACCCGGCTAGTGCCAGGTGGGGTGGATATTGGGAAACAAACACAGGTGAATGCTGCTTTTGTTCACAGTCCCAAGAGGCTTCTATATAGTAATGTTATTTTAACATGCAGTAATACTATTTCCTCTCTATCTGACTCTGGCCAGGAGGTCCCCGGAGTTGGAGGGGAGCGGGACCCGTGTGGGGCTGCCCTTGGGACCCGGGAGGGGGATGAACATATGATGATAAGTGACGACAAAACGGAATCTTCCTTGAATAAGTCCTTGTCTGAGCCCCCCGGGGAGTCCCACGTTGCGGCCGCTCCGGTTCTCCCGCGGCTGTTCTCTTCGGGGCTACCATTTGCTGAACCAGGTCAGAGTAAAACATTGGGATCTGTTACAGCCCAAGTGAATCCAGTAGTTCCTTCTTCCCCAGTGATTAATCTACCTGCCAGGGAGCCTATTTTTACCTCCTTTGAACCAGTTAGACACCCAAATTCTATTAGGAAAATTTGGGATTGGGAACTGACAATTAAAAAAGCAATTGTGATAATTGGAGACTCTAATATCTCACGGATACCTAGATTTACTGACCCTAGAGTGCAGGCAGATAGCTTCCCTGGTGCTACATTCCACCATCTAAAAGGGGTAGTAGAAAAGTTAGAACAACACCCAACAGTGGAGAAGGTGGTACTATCGGGGGGTTTAAACAACTGCCTGTCGAAACAGCTAGCGTTGACCTCCTGGAAGCAACTACAACAACTGCTTAAAATGGCGGAAAGTAAATTTCCGAATGCCATACTCTACGTGCCCATCATTAACTATTCAGACAGATTAGACAAACAACAACAGTCACTCTTGGACCAACTTAACCAAAAAATCCTAGAGCAATGCAACTATCTACCTGAGATAAGTAAACTTAGGTTTCACACACTGCCACGTGATCCAGTACATTGGACATCTGAAACAGCAAATATGATCTTTAATTTTTGGCTGGATAATTTAAACATGTAAGGGGAGAACAGTGTCTTGATACAGCTCCACACTCCAATATTACTAATCTCTCACACTCATATAGACTCTCTAAGATGGAAAGAAAGGTATTGGAACGGGGATTGTCTTTTATCCCCACTCCGGGAATACTGGACAGGATGGAGCTTCGCAGGGACTTACACCTATACCATAGGAGGTTAAAATTGTTGGATTATTTTAATTATGAAACTGATATCCCTTTTTTGCCTTTTATAGATCCCTCGGTTTGGGAACCTAGAGTACAATCGGTATCTCCCTCCATCCAAACATTGATTAGGAAGGACCTGGATGCATTTAGGAGGTTCCGACCTGGGCCAGTCACTAAGGGGAATAGTACGCAATTGGAGCTAGACATTATTAAATCGTTGGGATCCAACCAGAGTATAGTTATTAAACCTGCGGATAAAGGATCACAGATTGTAATCATGGACAGAGTACAGTATTTGTTGGAGGCCAACAGGCAATTGAACAATGCGAAAAATTATGTTCTATTAGACCACTCTATCCAATCTGAGACCCAAAACATGATCAAGGGGATATTGGGGGAACTGCTTGAAAAGCAGTTTATTACTTCCAAACAATATACTTACCTATTGGGCCCTGAGATACCACGACCGCGACAATTTTATCTTCTTCCAAAAATTCACAAACCTTTGGAAGAGTGGCCTGTGCCCTTTCAGATCCCTAGTGGCCGCCCAATCGTTAGTGACTGTGGATCGGAATCGTATCGAATCGCTGAATACATTGACTATTTTATCAATCCGCTATCCCAGAAGCATGCCTCCTATGTTAAGGACACATATGATTTTGTTGACAAACTTAAGGGTCTCGAACTACCACTAGGGGCGTTCTTATTCTCTGTGGATATTAACTCATTATATACAAATATTGAAACTTCTTTGGGACTGCGGGCAGTAAAACAAGCCTTGGATAGGTTTCCTGACCCTCAGCGCCCGGATAAGGAAATCTTAGATCTGTTGGAATTGAGTCTTTTGAGGAATGACTTCAGTTTTAATGATGAGTTTTATCTTCAGATCCATGGCACTGCCATGGGCAAGAAGTTTGCTCCAGCCTTTGCCAACTTATATATGGGTTTTTGGGAGGAGACAGCTTTTCTTAAATGTGAGACCCTTCCTTTACTATATCTCAGGTATTTGGATGACATCTTTGGAATTTGGGTGAATTCTATGCAGGATTTTGAGTGTTTTTTGGAAACCCTCAATACACATCATCCTGCTATTAGAACCTCTCATAATATACAAAGGGAAAAACTAGAATTTTTGGACACTCAGGTCTTCTTTGGATGCTCAGATGGTCTAACTAAACCATTGGCCACGAAAGTCTTTTTCAAAGAGACCGATAGGCATGCCCTGCTACATAAAACAAGTTATCATCCAAAACATACTTTTAGAGGGATCATTAAATCTCAGCTGATCCGGTTCAATAGAATCTGTACATTGGGTGAGCACGTGGAGGAGGCCACAACCATCCTTTTTAGAGCTTTGGGGCCACGGGGATATTCCAAACGCTTCCTTAGGGGGATAAAGGCAGAGGTAGCAGAATTATTTAGCAGGGAAGGGGGTTACAAGAAAATGGTAAAAACAAACCATTTGATACCCTTTATTATAACATACTCTGGGAACCTGGGTGGACTTAATAGGACCTTGAGGTCTAATTTCAGGGAAGCCCAACAAGCGGTGGAAGGACTGGGGGACTGTGAAGTAATCTCAGCCTACAGAAGAAATAAAAACCTCGGAGATAGGTTAGTCCACGCTGCCTTCCAGAAGAAAGAGGCACCTAATAAATTTGAAAAATATCTGGGGAGACCCAAATATATTGCTAATGCCTTCTCCGGACAGGGGTTCCCTATAAGACAGAGGCTCGAATTGTCCACTGCAAACTTGATCTACGGGATCAAGTGTAAATCGTGCCAAAAGATTTATATAGGAGAAACAAACAATACACTACTTGCCAGACTAAAACAACATCTATACTATATGGCTAAAGGTAGTAAGAGTACGGTATTATACTTGCATTTTGGCCTACATGCAGTGGAGGGTTTGAGTATCTTTGGGTTGGAAACAAATGGGAGCTGGTCCAGGACACAACGACAGGGGATGGAAAGAATTTGGATTGCGCGTCTCAATACAATAGATCCTAAGGGCCTGAATGAAAAATATTAAATTTATTTTTGGCCTATTTCCCGATGGGAAGGGGCCCTTTCCAGGACGGTGACATGGAGGATTGGGTGGGGGAGGTAGCGGGGGATGGTGGGAGAGCCGCCCATTATATATGCCAATTTATCCAATTATTTATGGATTTATTTTTATATTGTTTGTATACGGACTATGAATACAATGGCACTTAATTTTATATTCTTGAAAAAAATGGTTTTTTTTCCGTGTGGCGTGATTTTAATGCATGTATTGTTTGGAGATTTTTGTGGAGATTTCTATAGCACTTGTTGAGTTTAAAGCACTTCTATTTTCTAGTGTGGGATGATTTTTACATGGTTAAATAGCCATTGCCTGCTAATATTTATGTTTGTCTTTTTTAGTAATTAATTTATTTTGTTTGTTAGTTTATTGGGTGGTTCTCCTCACCGTAAATCCCTAACCTTAACCCTGAGATATTTATGCCTAACCTTAACCTTTGCTCCCCCATACTTGATCTTATGTTTCCGGACCCATACTCTAACCCTAAGCCTAACCCTAATCTTAATCCTAACCTTAACCCTGATATCTTCATGCCTAACCTTAACCTTTTTTTCCCTCCATACTTGATTCTATTCTAATCCTGACCTATACTCTAATTCTAACCCTAACCGTAACTTAACCTGAACTCTCACCTTTACCCCCAGCTTCCAAGTCATAACCCTAATTTCTAACCCTAACTTAGACCCTCAGGCCTAACCTTAATTTTTAGACCACAGCCCTGAGCCGAGCCCCTGGCCTCTATTTTTTAATTTGGAATCCCTGCCTCTTAATTTATATCTTATTTGGATTATAACTTTAAATCCTGGTTCTGGTCCATTGTTTAAACGTATCTTTTTTTATTTATACATATTGGAGTATTCTTATTGTCTTAAGTTTGTTTGCTGGTTGCAGTGATCCAACACCTACCCTAATTGGGACGGTTGATGGGATCTCTAGTCATGAAAGTATTGGATACAATAGTCTAAACCATTTATCCTAAAGGGGTTGCCTGTGCCAGTGCATATCAGATTCGTCTGTTTTTCCTTGAACCTAACCCTAACCCTAACCCTAACCCTAACCCTAACCCTAACCCTAACCCTAACCCTAACCCTAACCCTAACCCTAACCCTAACCCTAACCCTAACCCTAACCCTAACCCTAACCCTAACCCTAACCCTAACCCTAACCCTAACCCTAACCCTAACCCTAACCCTAACCCTAACCCTAACCCTAACCCTAACCCTAACCCTAACCCTAACCCTAACCCTAACCCTAACCCTAACCCTAACCCTAACCCTAACCCTAACCCTAACCCTAACCCTAACCCTAACCCTAACCCTAACCCTAACCCTAACCCTAACCCTAACCCTAACCCTAACCCTAACCCTAACCCTAACCCTAACCCTAACCCTAACCCTAACCCTAACCCTAACCCTAACCCTAACCCTAACCCTAACCCTAACCCTAACCCTAACCCTAACCCTAACCCTAACCCTAACCCTAACCCTAACCCTAACCCTAACCCTAACCCTAACCCTAACCCTAACCCTAACCCTAACCCTAACCCTAACCCTAACCCTAACCCTAACCCTAACCCTAACCCTAACCCTAACCCTAACCCTAACCCTAACCCTAACCCTAACCCTAACCCTAACCCTAACCCTAACCCTAACCCTAACCCTAACCCTAACCCTAACCCTAACCCTAACCCTAACCCTAACCCTAACCCTAACCCTAACCCTAACCCTAACCCTAACCCTAACCCTAACCCTAACCCTAACCCTAACCCTAACCCTAACCCTTTTGTGGAGATTTCTATAGCACTTACTGAGTTTAAAGCACTTCTATTTTCCAGTGTGGTATGATTTTTACATGGTTAAATAGCCATTGCCTGCAAACACTTATGTGTGTCTTTTCTTAGTTATTAATTTATTTGTTTGCTAGTTTATTGGGTGGTTCTCCTTACCGTAAAACTCTAACCTTAACCCTGAGATATTCATGCCTAACCTTAACCCTTGCTCCCCCATACTTGATCTTAGGTTTCTGGACCTATACTCTAAGCCTAAGCCTAACCCTAATATTAATCCTAACCTTAACCCCGAGATCTTCATGCCTAACCTTAACCTTTTTTTCCCTCCATACTTGATCCTATTCTATCCTGACCTATACTCTAATTCTAAACCCAACCGTAACTTAACCTGAACTCTCACCTTTGCCCCCAGTTCCCAAGTCGTAACCCTAATTTCCAACCCTAACCTGGACCCTCAGGCCTAACCTTAAATCTTAGACCATAGCCCTGAGTTGAGCCCCTGGCCTCTATTTCTTAATTTGGAATCCCCGGTTCTTAACCTATATCTTATTTAGATTATAATTGTAAATCCTGGATATCTTATTTAGATTATAATTGTAAATCCTGGTTTTGGTCCTTTGTTTAAACACATTCTTTTTTTTATTTCTTTATTTTTTTGAGTATTCTTGTTGTCTTGATTTGTTTGTTGGCCACAATGATCCAACACCTACCCTAATTGGGACGGTTACTGGGATCTCTAGTCATGAAAGTATTGGATACAATAGTCTAAACCATTTATCCTAAAGGGGTTGCCTGTGCCAGTGCATATCAGATTCGTCTGTTTTTCCTTGAACCTAACCTAGCCCGCGCCTGGCATTTTATACATTATTTGGTTTGTTTAAAAGACTTCTCTGACTGAATTGTTTTTAGTGTTCTTGTTGTCTTGATTTGTTTGTTGGTCACAATGATCCAACACCTACCCTAATTGGGATGGTTGATGGGAGGAGAATGGGGGCGATGGACAGAGGACTAAGCCATACATGTGCCTTGGGAGAATGGATCCGCCCCCTCAAATCCCCCATATTAACACAGGTGTTAGTGATTACTTATTACCTCTGAAGAAAGCCATGCGGCTGAAACGTCAGGTCTTTGTTTGTTTTCTCTGTGTTTTTTTAACAAACTTTTTGAAAGCTCCTTTTTGACAGATGTCCTGCTTCATAAACCATACAAACAACAGCTATGGAACCTACGTATGAAGGCCTCCTGGACTAAATGCACTCCAAAAGCAAGTACCAGTGAGTACAAAGACTGAAACAGAGGATTAAGGTGAAGGACTTTTTTTAATCTCTTAACCTTTTAACCTTTTATCTTTGAGCATTGCTAATTTTATGGACCATTTTCTTTGTTTGGTGAACTACCACCAAAGTAGGTGTGGATAGCACAACATCTAGGGACCTTCATGATGTTAATTGTTTACATGTTTTATGTTTGGTGTTTTTTATGAAAATTTGATTTTTTTATGAAAATGTGATTTTTTTTCTCTTTAGTTTTAGGTGGTTCTTTTTAGAAAAAACAGCCGTGGATATAGGGGAGGCTCAGTTGAGAATACCGTTGGGTACGGCTATTTTAGTGGTATTGTTTATGGTGGGGGAGGATGATATTTCCTAGAGGAAATCGGTTTGGGCCTCTAGCCCATTCTATAGTATTGGGGGAGAATACACCTACCCTAGGCCCAGACATTCCCAAAGCCTCTTTCGACCCTAAATTAACCAAACAATATTTTAAACTATTACAAGCTATCCACCATGCGGAAATTCTAACTGAATTGCAAAGGACCAGATCCTTTCCGCCTGGCATGATGAAACAGGTGGTTAGGCTTACAGCTTTTATCAAACCTTCCTCACCCAATTTAACCACCCTAGCACTGGTCAAGGAAAATACGGACCACTGGATGGACACCAATATGTGCATTTTAGTGGACCATTATGACTCAGTTTTGACAGCGGGATTACTGGAGGTGGGGAGTTTTGATGATAATTCCTTTGAGCGAGCGGTTGCTTGGGCAAGGGCCAGATACAAGCGTAAATTCACTCAGTCTTCAGTGACAACATTACAGGCGATGCTTCCTAAGACCAGTGGGAGTGCTAGTGAGGTGGTAGACCCAGGCCAGCTGACTATGGAGGCTCTTCCGCCCTTGTCCGCGGTCCTGTGTCCAGCTCCCAGTAATGGGGGGGGAATGGGAAATGGTAGGCCGGCCAGTGGACTAGTTAATGGTGGCACTAAAAACACTTCTAAAAGGAGCCCCCCTAGGAGGCCTCCCAGTCTACCAGCTCTAGAGCTGGGACAGGGGAAAACTAGTCTAGTCATGGCTGATATACATTCCCCGAGACCCCAAGTACTTGCTGGAGACCCACTAACCACAGAGCTAGTGCCAGGTGGGGTGGATATTGGGAAACAAACACAGGTGAATGCTGCTTTGGTTCATAGCCCTAAGAGGCTCTTATATAGTAATGTTATTTTAACATGCAGTAATACTATCTCCTCTCTATCTGACTCTGGCCAGGAGGTCCCCGGAGTTGGAGGGGAGCGGGACCCGTGTGGGGCTGCCCTTGGGACCCGGGAGGGGGATGAACATATGATGATAAGTGACGACAAAACGGAATCTTCCTTGAATAAGTCCTTGTCTGAGCCCCCCGGGGAGTCCCACGTGGCGGCCGCTCCGGTCCTCCCGCTGCTGTTCTCTTCGGGGCTACCATCTGCTGAACCAGGTCAGAGTAAAACATTGGGATCTGTTACAGCCGAAGTGAATCCAGGAGTTTCTTCTTCCCCAGTGATTAATCTACCTGCCAGGGAGCCTATTTTTATCTCCGTTGAACCAGTTAGACACCCAAATTCTATTAGGAAAATTTGGGATTGGGAACTGACAATTAAAAAACCAATTGTGATAATTGGAGACTCTAATATTTCACGGATACCTAGATTTACTGACCCTAGAGTGCAGGCAGATAGCTTCCCTGGTGCTACATTCCACCATCTAAAAGGGGTAGTAGAAAAGTTAGAACAACACCCAATAGTGGAGAAGGTGGTACTATCGGGGGGTTTAAACAATTGTCTGGCGAAACAGCTAGCGTTGACCTCCTGGAAGCAACTTCAACAACTGCTAAAAATGGCGGAAAGTAAATTTCCGAATGCCATACTCTACGTGCCCATCATTAACTATTCAGACAAATTAGACAAACAACAACAGTCACTCTTGGACCAACTTAACCAAAAAATCCTAGAGCAATGTAACTATCTACCTGAGATAAGTAAACTTAGGTTTCACACACTGCCACGTGATCCAGTACATTGGACATCTGAAACAGCAAATATGATCTTTAATTCTTGGCTGGATAATTTAAACATGTAGGGGGAGAACAGGGTTTTGATACATGGGCTGGAAACAAATGGGAGCTGGTCCAGGACACAACGACGGGGGAGGGAAAGAATTTGGATTGCGCGTCTCAATACAATAGATCCTAAGGGTCTGAATGAAAAATATTAAATGAAAAATACTAAATTTATTTTGGCTTATTTTCCTGATGGGAAGGGGCCGTTCCAGGACAGTGACATGGAGGATTGGGTGGGGGAGGTAGTAGGGTATGGTGGGAGAGCTCCTATTTTAAATGTCAATTTATTATTATTTATATTTATTTTTATTTTTATATTGTTTGTATACGGACTATGAATACGATGGCACTTAATTTTATACTTTTGAAAAAAAGTTTTTTTGGCCGTGTGGCATGATTTTAATGCATGTATTGTTTGGAGATTTTTGTGGAGATTTCTATAGCACTTACTGAGTTTAAAGCACTTCTATTTTCCAGTGTGGTATGATTTTTACATGGTTAAATAGCCATTGCCTGCAAACACTTATGTGTGTCTTTTCTTAGTTATTAATTTATTTGTTTGCTAGTTTATTGGGTGGTTCTCCTTACCGTAAAACTCTAACCTTAACCCTGAGATATTCATGCCTAACCTTAACCCTTGCTCCCCCATACTTGATCTTAGGTTTCTGGACCTATACTCTAAGCCTAAGCCTAACCCTAATATTAATCCTAACCTTAACCCCGAGATCTTCATGCCTAACCTTAACCTTTTTTTCCCTCCATACTTGATCCTATTCTATCCTGACCTATACTCTAATTCTAAACCCAACCGTAACTTAACCTGAACTCTCACCTTTGCCCCCAGTTCCCAAGTCGTAACCCTAATTTCCAACCCTAACCTGGACCCTCAGGCCTAACCTTAAATCTTAGACCATAGCCCTGAGTTGAGCCCCTGGCCTCTATTTCTTAATTTGGAATCCCCGGTTCTTAACCTATATCTTATTTAGATTATAATTGTAAATCCTGGATATCTTATTTAGATTATAATTGTAAATCCTGGTTTTGGTCCTTTGTTTAAACACATTCTTTTTTTTATTTCTTTATTTTTTTGAGTATTCTTGTTGTCTTGATTTGTTTGTTGGCCACAATGATCCAACACCTACCCTAATTGGGACGGTTACTGGGATCTCTAGTCATGAAAGTATTGGATACAATAGTCTAAACCATTTATCCTAAAGGGGTTGCCTGTGCCAGTGCATATCAGATTCGTCTGTTTTTCCTTGAACCTAACCCTAACCCTAACCCTAACCCTAACCCTAACCCTAACCCTAACCCTAACCCTAACCCTAACCCTAACCCTAACCCTAACCCTAACCCTAACCCTAACCCTAACCCTAACCCTAACCCTAACCCTAACCCTAACCCTAACCCTAACCCTAACCCTAACCCTAACCCTAACCCTAACCCTAACCCTAACCCTAACCCTAACCCTAACCCTAACCCTAAACCACAACCCTAACCCTACCCTAACCCTCAACCCTAACCCTAACCTTTACTAACCATACCTAACCCTAACCCTAACCCTTACCCTAACCCTAACCCTAACCCTAAACCACTCTAACCCTAACCCTAACCCTAACTTTAGCCCTAACCCTAACCATTACTAACCATACCTAACCCTAACCCCCACCCTAACCCTAACCCTAACCCTAGTAACCCTAATCCACCATGGCCCTGCCCAACCCCAACCCTCACCCTAACCCCTCCCTCCCCCCTAACCCTAACCCTAACCCTAACCCTAACCCTAACCCTAACCCTAACCCTAACCCTAACCCTAACCCTAACCCTAACCCTAACCCTAACCCTAACCCTAACCCTAACCCTAACCCTAACCCTAACCCTAACCCTAACCCTAACCCTAACCCTAACCCTAACCCTAACCCTAACCCTAACCCTAACCCTAACCCTAACCCTAACCCTAACCCTAACCCTAACCCTAACCCTAACCCTAACCCTAACCCTAACCCTAACCCTAACCCTAACCCTAACCCTAACCCTAACCCTAACCCTAACCCTAACCCTAACCCTAACCCTAACCCTAACCCTAACCCTAACCCTAACCCTAACCCTAACCCTAACCCTAACCCTAACCCTAACCCTAACCCTAACCCTAACCCTAACCCTAACCCTAACCCTAACCCTAACCCTAACCCTAACCCTTTTGTGGAGATTTCTATAGCACTTACTGAGTTTAAAGCACTTCTATTTTCCAGTGTGGTATGATTTTTACATGGTTAAATAGCCATTGCCTGCAAACACTTATGTGTGTCTTTTCTTAGTTATTAATTTATTTGTTTGCTAGTTTATTGGGTGGTTCTCCTTACCGTAAAACTCTAACCTTAACCCTGAGATATTCATGCCTAACCTTAACCCTTGCTCCCCCATACTTGATCTTAGGTTTCTGGACCTATACTCTAAGCCTAAGCCTAACCCTAATATTAATCCTAACCTTAACCCCGAGATCTTCATGCCTAACCTTAACCTTTTTTTCCCTCCATACTTGATCCTATTCTATCCTGACCTATACTCTAATTCTAAACCCAACCGTAACTTAACCTGAACTCTCACCTTTGCCCCCAGTTCCCAAGTCGTAACCCTAATTTCCAACCCTAACCTGGACCCTCAGGCCTAACCTTAAATCTTAGACCATAGCCCTGAGTTGAGCCCCTGGCCTCTATTTCTTAATTTGGAATCCCCGGTTCTTAACCTATATCTTATTTAGATTATAATTGTAAATCCTGGATATCTTATTTAGATTATAATTGTAAATCCTGGTTTTGGTCCTTTGTTTAAACACATTCTTTTTTTTATTTCTTTATTTTTTTGAGTATTCTTGTTGTCTTGATTTGTTTGTTGGCCACAATGATCCAACACCTACCCTAATTGGGACGGTTACTGGGATCTCTAGTCATGAAAGTATTGGATACAATAGTCTAAACCATTTATCCTAAAGGGGTTGCCTGTGCCAGTGCATATCAGATTCGTCTGTTTTTCCTTGAACCTAACCTAGCCCGCGCCTGGCATTTTATACATTATTTGGTTTGTTTAAAAGACTTCTCTGACTGAATTGTTTTTAGTGTTCTTGTTGTCTTGATTTGTTTGTTGGTCACAATGATCCAACACCTACCCTAATTGGGATGGTTGATGGGAGGAGAATGGGGGCGATGGACAGAGGACTAAGCCATACATGTGCCTTGGGAGAATGGATCCGCCCCCTCAAATCCCCCATATTAACACAGGTGTTAGTGATTACTTATTACCTCTGAAGAAAGCCATGCGGCTGAAACGTCAGGTCTTTGTTTGTTTTCTCTGTGTTTTTTTAACAAACTTTTTGAAAGCTCCTTTTTGACAGATGTCCTGCTTCATAAACCATACAAACAACAGCTATGGAACCTACGTATGAAGGCCTCCTGGACTAAATGCACTCCAAAAGCAAGTACCAGTGAGTACAAAGACTGAAACAGAGGATTAAGGTGAAGGACTTTTTTTAATCTCTTAACCTTTTAACCTTTTATCTTTGAGCATTGCTAATTTTATGGACCATTTTCTTTGTTTGGTGAACTACCACCAAAGTAGGTGTGGATAGCACAACATCTAGGGACCTTCATGATGTTAATTGTTTACATGTTTTATGTTTGGTGTTTTTTATGAAAATTTGATTTTTTTATGAAAATGTGATTTTTTTTCTCTTTAGTTTTAGGTGGTTCTTTTTAGAAAAAACAGCCGTGGATATAGGGGAGGCTCAGTTGAGAATACCGTTGGGTACGGCTATTTTAGTGGTATTGTTTATGGTGGGGGAGGATGATATTTCCTAGAGGAAATCGGTTTGGGCCTCTAGCCCATTCTATAGTATTGGGGGAGAATACACCTACCCTAGGCCCAGACATTCCCAAAGCCTCTTTCGACCCTAAATTAACCAAACAATATTTTAAACTATTACAAGCTATCCACCATGCGGAAATTCTAACTGAATTGCAAAGGACCAGATCCTTTCCGCCTGGCATGATGAAACAGGTGGTTAGGCTTACAGCTTTTATCAAACCTTCCTCACCCAATTTAACCACCCTAGCACTGGTCAAGGAAAATACGGACCACTGGATGGACACCAATATGTGCATTTTAGTGGACCATTATGACTCAGTTTTGACAGCGGGATTACTGGAGGTGGGGAGTTTTGATAATAATTCCTTTGAGCGAGCGGTTGCTTGGGCAAGGGCCAGATACAAGCGTAAATTCACTCAGTCTTCAGTGACAACATTACAGGCGATGCTTCCTAAGACCAGTGGGAGTGCTAGTGAGGTGGTAGACCCAGGCCAGCTGACTATGGAGGCTCTTCCGCCCTTGTCCGCGGTCCTGTGTCCAGCTCCCAGTAATGGGGGGGGAATGGGAAATGGTAGGCCGGCCAGTGGACTAGTTAATGGTGGCACTAAAAACACTTCTAAAAGGAGCCCCCCTAGGAGGCCTCCCAGTCTACCAGCTCTAGAGCTGGGACAGGGGAAAACTAGTCTAGTCATGGCTGATATACATTCCCCGAGACCCCAAGTACTTGCTGGAGACCCACTAACCACAGAGCTAGTGCCAGGTGGGGTGGATATTGGGAAACAAACACAGGTGAATGCTGCTTTGGTTCATAGCCCTAAGAGGCTCTTATATAGTAATGTTATTTTAACATGCAGTAATACTATCTCCTCTCTATCTGACTCTGGCCAGGAGGTCCCCGGAGTTGGAGGGGAGCGGGACCCGTGTGGGGCTGCCCTTGGGACCCGGGAGGGGGATGAACATATGATGATAAGTGACGACAAAACGGAATCTTCCTTGAATAAGTCCTTGTCTGAGCCCCCCGGGGAGTCCCACGTGGCGGCCGCTCCGGTCCTCCCGCTGCTGTTCTCTTCGGGGCTACCATCTGCTGAACCAGGTCAGAGTAAAACATTGGGATCTGTTACAGCCGAAGTGAATCCAGGAGTTTCTTCTTCCCCAGTGATTAATCTACCTGCCAGGGAGCCTATTTTTATCTCCGTTGAACCAGTTAGACACCCAAATTCTATTAGGAAAATTTGGGATTGGGAACTGACAATTAAAAAACCAATTGTGATAATTGGAGACTCTAATATTTCACGGATACCTAGATTTACTGACCCTAGAGTGCAGGCAGATAGCTTCCCTGGTGCTACATTCCACCATCTAAAAGGGGTAGTAGAAAAGTTAGAACAACACCCAATAGTGGAGAAGGTGGTACTATCGGGGGGTTTAAACAATTGTCTGGCGAAACAGCTAGCGTTGACCTCCTGGAAGCAACTTCAACAACTGCTAAAAATGGCGGAAAGTAAATTTCCGAATGCCATACTCTACGTGCCCATCATTAACTATTCAGACAAATTAGACAAACAACAACAGTCACTCTTGGACCAACTTAACCAAAAAATCCTAGAGCAATGTAACTATCTACCTGAGATAAGTAAACTTAGGTTTCACACACTGCCACGTGATCCAGTACATTGGACATCTGAAACAGCAAATATGATCTTTAATTCTTGGCTGGATAATTTAAACATGTAGGGGGAGAACAGGGTTTTGATACATGGGCTGGAAACAAATGGGAGCTGGTCCAGGACACAACGACGGGGGAGGGAAAGAATTTGGATTGCGCGTCTCAATACAATAGATCCTAAGGGTCTGAATGAAAAATATTAAATGAAAAATACTAAATTTATTTTGGCTTATTTTCCTGATGGGAAGGGGCCGTTCCAGGACAGTGACATGGAGGATTGGGTGGGGGAGGTAGTAGGGTATGGTGGGAGAGCTCCTATTTTAAATGTCAATTTATTATTATTTATATTTATTTTTATTTTTATATTGTTTGTATACGGACTATGAATACGATGGCACTTAATTTTATACTTTTGAAAAAAAGTTTTTTTGGCCGTGTGGCATGATTTTAATGCATGTATTGTTTGGAGATTTTTGTGGAGATTTCTATAGCACTTACTGAGTTTAAAGCACTTCTATTTTCCAGTGTGGTATGATTTTTACATGGTTAAATAGCCATTGCCTGCAAACACTTATGTGTGTCTTTTCTTAGTTATTAATTTATTTGTTTGCTAGTTTATTGGGTGGTTCTCCTTACCGTAAAACTCTAACCTTAACCCTGAGATATTCATGCCTAACCTTAACCCTTGCTCCCCCATACTTGATCTTAGGTTTCTGGACCTATACTCTAAGCCTAAGCCTAACCCTAATATTAATCCTAACCTTAACCCCGAGATCTTCATGCCTAACCTTAACCTTTTTTTCCCTCCATACTTGATCCTATTCTATCCTGACCTATACTCTAATTCTAAACCCAACCGTAACTTAACCTGAACTCTCACCTTTGCCCCCAGTTCCCAAGTCGTAACCCTAATTTCCAACCCTAACCTGGACCCTCAGGCCTAACCTTAAATCTTAGACCATAGCCCTGAGTTGAGCCCCTGGCCTCTATTTCTTAATTTGGAATCCCCGGTTCTTAACCTATATCTTATTTAGATTATAATTGTAAATCCTGGATATCTTATTTAGATTATAATTGTAAATCCTGGTTTTGGTCCTTTGTTTAAACACATTCTTTTTTTTATTTCTTTATTTTTTTGAGTATTCTTGTTGTCTTGATTTGTTTGTTGGCCACAATGATCCAACACCTACCCTAATTGGGACGGTTACTGGGATCTCTAGTCATGAAAGTATTGGATACAATAGTCTAAACCATTTATCCTAAAGGGGTTGCCTGTGCCAGTGCATATCAGATTCGTCTGTTTTTCCTTGAACCTAACCCTAACCCTAACCCTAACCCTAACCCTAACCCTAACCCTAACCCTAACCCTAACCCTAACCCTAACCCTAACCCTAACCCTAACCCCTAACCCTAACCCTAACCCTAACCCTAACCCTAACCCTAACCCCTAACCCCTAACCCCTAACCCTAACCCTAACCCTAACCCTAACCCTAACCCTAACCCCTAACCCCTAACCCCTAACCCCTAACCCCTAACCCTAACCCTAACCCTAACCCTAACCCTAACCCTAACCCTAACCCTAACCCCTAACCCCTAACCCCTAACCCCTAACCCCTAACCCCTAACCCTAACCCTAACCCTAACCCTAACCCTAACCCTAACCCTAACCCTAACCCTAACCCTAACCCCTAACCCTAAACCCTAACCCCTAACCCTAACCCCTAACCCTAAACCCTAACCCTAACCCTAACCCTAACCCTAACCCTAACCCTAACCCTAACCCCTAACCCCTAACCCTAACCCTAACCCTAACCCTAACCCTAACCCTAACCCTAACCCTAACCCCTAACCCCTAACCCCTAACCCTAACCCTAACCCTAACCCTAACCCTAACCCTAACCCTAACCCTAACCCTAACCCTAACCCTAACCCCTAACCCTAACCCTAACCCTAACCCTAACCCTAACCCTAACCCTAACCCTAACCCCTAACCCTAACCCTAACCCTAACCCTAACCCTAACCCTAACCCTAACCCTAACCCTAACCCCTAACCCTAACCCTAACCCTAACCCTAACCCTAACCCTAACCCTAACCCTAACCCTAACCCCTAACCCTAACCCTAACCCTAACCCTAACCCTAACCCTAACCCTAACCCCTAACCCCTAACCCCTAACCCCTAACCCTAACCCTAACCCTAACCCTAACCCTAACCCTAACCCTAACCCCTAACCCCTAACCCCTAACCCCTAACCCTAACCCTAACCCTAACCCTAACCCTAACCCTAACCCTAACCCTAACCCCTAACCCCTAACCCCTAACCCCTAACCCTAACCCTAACCCTAACCCTAACCCTAACCCTAACCCTAACCCTAACCCTAACCCTAACCCTAAACCCTAACCCTAACCCTAACCCTAACCCTAACCCTAACCCTAACCCTAACCCTAACCCTAACCCTAACCCTAACCCTAACCCTAACCCCTAACCCCTAACCCCTAACCCTAACCCTAACCCTAACCCTAACCCTAACCCTAACCCTAACCCTAACCCCTAACCCCTAACCCTAACCCTAACCCTAACCCTAACCCTAACCCTAACCCTAACCCTAACCCTAACCCCTAACCCTAACCCTAACCCTAACCCTAACCCTAACCCTAACCCTAACCCTAACCCTAACCCTAACCCTAACCCTAACCCTAACCCCTAACCCCTAACCCTAACCCTAACCCTAACCCTAACCCTAACCCTAACCCTAACCCTAACCCTAACCCTAACCCCTAACCCCAAACCCTAACCCTAACCCTAACCCTAACCCTAACCCTAACCCTAACCCTAACCCTAACCCTAACCCTAACCCCTAACCCCTAACCCCTAACCCTAACCCTAACCCTAACCCTAACCCTAACCCTAACCCTAACCCTAACCCTAACCCTAACCCTAACCCTAACCCCTAACCCTAACCCTAACCCTAACCCTAACCCTAACCCCTAACCCTAACCCTAACCCTAACCCTAACCCTAACCCTAACCCTAACCCCTAACCCTAACCCTAACCCTAACCCTAACCCTAACCCTAACCCTAACCCCTAACCCCTAACCCCTAACCCCAACCCCAACCCCAACCCCAGCCCCAACCCTAACCCTAACCCTAACCCTAACCCTAACCCCTAACCCTAACCCTAACCCTAACCCTAACCCTAACCCTAACCCTAACCCTAACCCCTAACCCCTAACCCTAACCCTAACCCTAACCCTAACCCTAACCCTAACCCTAACCCTAACCCTAACCCCTAACCCTAACCCCTAACCCCTAACCCTAACCCTAACCCTAACCCTAACCCTAACCCTAACCCTAACCCTAACCTCTCCCCAAACCCCACGCCTCACCTTAACCTCTCCCCAAACCCCACGCCTCACCTTAACCTCTCCCCAAACCCCAAGCCTAACCTTAACCTCTCCCCAAACCCCACACCTAACCTTAACCTCTCCCCAAACCCCACGCCTAACCTTAACCTCTCCCCAAACCCCACGCCTAACCTTAACCTCTCCCCAAACCCCACGCCTAACCTTAACCTCTCCCCAAACCCCACGCCTAACCTTAACCTCTCCCCAAACCCCACGCCTAACCCTAACCTCTCCCCCAACCCCACGCCTAACCTTAATGTTTACCATCACCCTAATCAGGGTTCTCATCCTAACTTAATCCCTACCTCCCTCCTTCACCCTAATCCTGACTCCCCTATGGAGAGTGATCTGCACCAATCACTAAACCGCAACACTTCCTCTGTCCCTTCTCCTTTGTCATCAATACTCAATCAACAGACAATTATCATCCCCCTAGTAACCACATTTTCACATAGAATCAGATCCCTACATCAATCAATCAAACACAACTTCTCTACAGTTCAGCACACTTACATACCACTCAAACCATACAGAATAATTTCAGCATTCAGAAAGAACAACAATTTAAAGGACCTCCTCACCAAAGCAAGATTCAGTAGTAAGCCACCACAAGACCCCAAATCTCACAATTTCCATTTTCGACAGATAAAGTTCATTACAAACATACACAGCCATACATCAGCACCAGTACAAGAATCCTATTCATTGAACACCCATAACGCCATTTATATCATTACATGCACACTCTGCAATAAACAATACATCGGAGAAACCAAACACACCATAGAAACCAGACTCAAACAACACCTGTATAACATTAAAAGGGCACACCTACAAACGGCACTCATAACCCACTTCCAGGAGCACCCCATCGCCCACCTTACCATATCAGGGTTACAGTCACATATAGGCTGGACCTGTGGGCAGCGAAAGAGGTTAGAACGGGAGTGGATCCAGCACCTACAGACAATAACGCCAAATGGCCTGAACGAGAGGTTTTAGAAAATGGGTTTTAACAGACAGGAAAATCGATGGAGAAGAACATGGTTTTATTTATATTTTATCTATGTATTTATGTTTTGTTCAGTTTTAGTTTGGCATTTCCTTTTCTTAGGTTTTTCCTTTCTTTTAACAGAATAAAACAATAAAACCAACTAAATGCACAATATTGCTTTTATGTTCATATTTAACAACATTATGGTTGAATGAATCCTTCACCACATCGGCTCCTGCACTGTCACCCAGAAAAAGAGGCATTTTAGAACTCACTTCAGTTTTATTTATGATCTTAGGAGGACACCTACTGGCCTTTTTAAGTACTACACCTAAGATAACAGATCATCAGTAGAGGGACAAACAGGAGATAGGCCTGTGCACCGTAAAACTAACTAGCTGAAACGAAACACAATTATATTCAAAACCTAACCCTAGCCCGTGCCATCCCTGGGTTGTCCCTCTTCAAGTATAGTACTGCTTTCAGGTGCTGGTCTCTGCTCCTCGTGTGGCGTGTTGCTCCTCCGCTGTCCACGGGTCATCCACGTCCGGACCCACCGGGAGAACAACAGCGCTTGGGAATTACAGCAATATATAACATTGATTCACTCTTCTTTTCCCCAACACTGTTATTTTTTTATTTTCTTTGATTTGTCTCATTGTGCTAGAGGGATTGCATTGGACCCATATACAGAACCACACACAGCAACTAAGAAATAAAAAAGTATAGGACAATAGAAAACGTAATAGAACTGAACAGAATAACAATATAGGGACAGAATAGGGAGGGAAAGTTAGGGAAGTAAAGGATCAGAGAGGGAAATACTGGGACAGATGAGGGACTATCATGACAAAGGATATTTAATGGATAGAAGGTATGACTTGGGATATTGTTAGGCTAATTTATAACACAGCCTGGAAACTGAAAACCACACAGTAGAAAGAGGAGCTTAATATATAAGCCCTTGCAATGCCATCATTTTCCCGCCTTTGAGTATCCCCAGCTGGCAAATTTAACCAATAGGGTAACAGAAAGATAGAAACGCCCAATTTGGGCGCAGTGGTTGGGTCTCTCCCTCCTAATTGCGCCCATTTTAAAAGGTACGGGGTTCTCAGTCGAGGAAAAGATCCCTCTGATGAAGCAGGAGACTCTGCGAAACGTTAGGGTTTTACAAACAGGACTTCACAGTGGATTTTAACATTGCTTGGCTTTTAACCACCTTTTTGATTTTAAACAATATAATTAAAAGTTACGTTTTAGAGTTAAGATGTGGAGGGGTAAGGGGGAGCTCATTGACTAAAGTGCACAGACACTTGGGGAAGAAACCGGAATTTTAACCTGTGGAATAAGATCTTTTTACAGGATTGGACTCAAAGAACAACGGATTACTGCCCCAGCCCTGGAACGTTAAGAAACAATTTTTAACCTCATCTCTACCTCCATGTCGCAATAACCCAGCCTACAAAGAACACGGCGAAAGAACAACGGATCACAGCCCCAGCCCTGGAACTTGGAAACGCAAAGAAACAATCGGCAACCTCATTTTCACCTCCATATTTCAAGAACTCGGCCGACAAAATATCAAGGGGGTAAGGACTGGTCCTGAGCAGCACAAAAAGTATCGTGCTGTTCAGGCCTTCACATCTTTTATTCTAAATGTAGTATTGCCCTGCTTTTTTTATTTACACTGTCCGGTCCTCCTCGACTGAGAACAACCTGGTTGTATTATACTAACTAGGAAGCGTAGTATTTAGGTATCTTAGCATCAGGTTTTGGTAACAATGCAGGCATTAATGAATTTGAAGACCAAGTCACATGATAGGATAGCACAACCCCAAACCCAACCTTACGCATACAGACAGCCTGGCCTATACGAGCCCCCAGATGAAGAGACAAGGCAGACTGCAAAACTGTACTTTAAATTAATACAGGCAACCCACCACATGGAGGTGGTGGAGAAGGCACTTAAAAACCATGCATTCCCTGCTGGTATGATGAGACAGGTGCATCGTGTCACCAACTTCATTAAACCATCTTCACCCACAGACTACACCACAACAAAATTATCAGAGAACACACACCAGTGGATGCAAAACAACATGAACATACTACAGACACATTACCAATCAATCACCTACACCATTACACAACAAATAAACACACCCAACACTTTGGCACTGACAATCGCAATAGGCTGGGCACATAAGAGATACAAACATAAATTGACACCCACCACCATCATTAGAGTCGAAACCATCTTGAAACTCCCTCAGGCCTCTTCCTCTCCCCAACAAACAACTATACAGACCAACACAATACGAGACCAACCACATACACCTCCAGTAATAGAACACACCCCACTACAAATTTCCCCACCAACAACACTACATTCAATTCCAAACCCAGTGCCCCCTCTCTCCTCAGCAGAGGAATTTCCACCCTTATCAAAACCTCGCCCCCTGCCAAAAAGACACCCATCATACCTACGGACACTATCACTGGGAAAACAACCGACCCTGAGTGAAACCTATAACCTTCGCATACAGACTCTTTCCAAAACACATCTTCACTCCCTACCCTCAACATCCACTCTCACTGATTCTTCCCTTTTCAATCAAAAAGGAGAGGCAAGAATAGCAACCCCTACAACTGGAAAGGAGAAATGGAAAAGTCCAATGGGCCCCCCTACTCCCAAAGCAGCCACTCCTATCATAGCCCAGGTTCACCACACAGTCAACAGTCAACCAGAAACATGTACACCTACAGCTACACCCATTAAACAAAACACTAACTGCAAAAGAGCACAGGGTAATGTAGCAATATTACTAAGAGACATAATCACATCTGCTCCTCTTTCACCCATAGGAGGCGCCAGGAAAGGGGTACCGACAAGGACAGGGCAACTCAAGGGGCATATGACGATGACTAAAGGGCAAGACAATGGGCAACACCCCAAAGCTCCCAAACCTGAACCCCCACAAAAAACAAATATCGCTGTGCCTCTGCCTGTCCAGGGCCCCTGTATAACTGGCGCCTCAAAATACCCAGCATCATCCCCCCCACCACAACCCCATCTTCAACCCCAACCACAGCCTAAACCCACACATCCCCCCCAAAAACCCTTCTATCACAAGGCTAGGCCCAATTACAAGGTGGCAGATTGGAACATTGAGGGACACACACCAACACTCATCATAGGAGACTCAAACCTCAACCGGATCCCACCATTCAATAACCCCAACATCCAGGTAGACAGTTACCCAGGGGCAACATTCTATCATTTCATAAAGATACTGGAGAAAACACCCATACATACAGACACAGCGACTGTTGTTGTCTCGGTGGGTCTGAACAACAAGGATCACGACCCATTTCAAACATCACTTAAACAGTTGTCAGGTATGCACAAGGAGGCCAAGAAAACATTTCCAAATGCCACAATATACATTCCTGTCATCAGCCATTCACCTCTTCTTAGTCCACAACAGAAGAGAAATCTTAAACTCATCAACGCTTACATCACCACCAACTTCCCAACTCTATTAGAGATCCCACAAGACACATTTCACACAACAACAGACCTCATACACTGGACATCCACCACAGCAGACCTCATCTTTCAACACTGGTGCAGACAGTTAAATTTACATTAACCACAAGCCACAGTCTGGATAGAAATAATCTTTCCTTTAATCTCTTTCCTTCCCTAATAACCAGTGCAGATCCTCCAATTAGGGGAGCAGTGGACCAGTCAACAACTAATATCATGAATCTTTCCAAATCTTTCATACCCACAGCAGCACAGGTAAAGCTCCTGGAGAGAGGGTTAACATTCATCCCTCGCCCAAACAAATTTGATTGGGAGGAACTTCAAAGGGACACCCACAAATATCACAGAAGACTTAAACTGTTGGACTACTATGACTACAACACAGACGACAACCACCAACCATTTACTTTACCATCTACCTGGGAACCTAAAACCTCCCAGATAGATGGTAGAATCAGGAGACTAATTAGAATAGACAAGAACACACTTCACAACCATCAGATGCACACTGATAGGGAGGATAACCTCACACACGTAGAAAGAAAGGCAATACAACAACTCAAAAATAACCCACACATAATCATCAAACCAGCAGATAAAGGTTCAAAAATAGTAATATTGGATAAACATCAATACATGTATGAAGCCAACAGACAGTTATCAAACACAAAACATTATAAACGAATAGAAAACAGTATACAACCACAGACACAGACACAGTTAAGGACAATAATAAAAAGACTCTATGACCAACACTACATTACAGCAAAACAACGGGACTTTCTCTACGGTACAGACACCCCACGACCTAGACTATTCTATTTACTGTTAACCTGTCTAGGATCAGCGTGGCGCTAGCGGCACACCCCCCCCCCCCCCACTGAAAAACCAGTGCCGCGAAATTCAAAAAAAATATTTTTTTTAAATATTTAACTTTCACACATTAAAGTCCAATACAGCTAATGAAAGACACAGATCTTATGAATCCAGTCAACATTTCCGATTTTTAAAATGTTTTACAGGGAAGACACAATATGTAAAGATGTACATCTATTACCTAAAAACACATTAGCATATTCCACCATCTTTTATTTGTCCACCAACACCAGTAGCCATCACCAATTCGGCTAAACTAAGATATTTATAGCCCCTAACCAACAAAAAAACTCATTAGATGACAGTCTGATAACATATTTATGGTATGGGATAGGTTTTGTTAGAAAAAAGTGCATATTTCAGGTAGACTTCATAGTTTACAATTGCACCCACCATCACAAATGGACTAGAATAATTACAATGAGCAACGTGTTTACCTAACTACTAATCATCAAACATTTCGTAAAAATACACAGCATACACGAATCGAAAGACACAGATCCTGTGAATACAGACAATATTTCAGATTTTCTAAGTGTCTTACAGCGAAAACACAATAAATCGTTATATTAGCTTAGCACATAGCAATTAGCAGCCCAGCATTGATTCTAGCCAAAGTGAGCGATAAAAGTCAACATCGCCAAAAGATATTAATTTTTTCACTAACCTTCTCAGAATTCTTCCGATGACACTCCTGTAACATCACATTACAACATGCATATACAGTTTGATCGAAAATGTTTATATTTAGCCACCAAAATCATGGTTAGACAATGTGAAATGTAGACAAGCTGGTAAAGAAAACGTCCTTGCGCCACTTAGACAGTGATCTACTCTTATACATAAATACTCATAAACGTGACTAAAAAATATAGGGTGGACAGGGATTGATAGACAATTTAATTCTTAATACAATTGCGTTATTACATTTTTTAATTTATCCTTACTTTTCAATACAGTTTGCGCCAAGCGAAGCTACGTCAAAAAACATGGCGTCCTAAGCCACTAAAATGTTTCGACAGAAACACGATTTATCATAATAAAAATGTCCTACCTTGAGCTGTTCTTCCATCAGTATCTTGGGCAAAGGATCCTTTCTTGGGAGAAATCGTCTTTTGGTGGAAAGCTGTCCTCTTGCCATGTGGAAATGTCAACTACGTTCGGGATGAACTGAAAAGCGCACCCAACTTTTCACATCGTTGCAAAAATAAATGTCCCAAAATCGCACTAAACGGATATAAATTGCTATAAAACGCTTTAAATTAACTACTTTGTGATGTTTGTAACTCCTATAACGAGTGAAAAGATGACCGGAGAAATATAACAGGCTAAACTAACGCTTGGAACAGGAGAGGGTCGGTGTCTTCCACGCGCGTTACGCAGCAAGAAAAGACTTGCTAGCTAAAGGTTTTTTTCATTTGTAGGGCCTGTGAACGAGCAATCGAGCCCGTTGGAATCGTCATCACGTAAAGGCATCCAGGGGAAGACGTAAGAAGTGTCCGTATAGTCATAGCAACGACAGAGCCCTTTTAAATGACTTCAGAAAAGTGGCCAACGTTTCTCAAATCTGACTCCATGTCAGGGAAATTGCTGTAGAATGGGCTCTGTTCCACTTAGAGACAAAATTTCAACTCCTATAGAAACTATAGACTGTTTTCTATCCAATAATAATAATAATATGCATATTGTACGATCAAGGATTTTGTGGGAAGCCGTTTAAAAAATTAGCCACATTAGCATAAATAGTCTAAACAGCGCCCCCATCCCCAACAGGTTAAAAGTACATAAGCAACCGGGGACATGGACAATTCCCTTTGAAGTTCCCCCTGGCAGACCAATTGTTTCAGACTGCAACAGTGAATCCTATAACATTTCGCAATATATAGATCATCACATTAACCCTCTCTCCACCAGGCACCCCAGCTTTCTCAGGGACACTTACCACTTCATGGAGAGGATTGGACCCATAGTTGTTCCCTCCCACACACACATATTCACGATAGATATTGATAGCTTATACACCAATATAAATACAGCAACAGGAATACAAGCAATTAGAAATATCTTTAAGAGATACCCAGACAACACTAGACCGGACATAGAAATATTACAATTATTAGAAATCAGCCTGACTAGCAATGACTTTTTATTCAACGATCACTATTACCTGCAGGTGGAGGGAACAGCCATGGGCAAAAAATTCGCACCTGCTTACGCCAATATATACATGGCTGAATGGGAGAGAGAGGCACTGGCCAAGTGTCCATATCAACCCACTTTTTACTACCGTTTTTTAGACGACATAATAGGAGCCTGGCCCCACGACATCCAATTATTCACAGATTTTATAAACATTCTCAACAGTCATCATTCATCCATCAAGGTTAAATACACAATTCATCCGCAAGAAGTCAACTTCTTAGACACAACAGTTTTTTTCAGTAATAACAATCAATCACAGAAAACACTACACACTAGAGTCTACTTCAAACCAACAGACACACATGCTTTACTTCATAAACACAGTTACCATCCTAAACATACATTTAAGGGAATAATAAAATCACAAATAATACGGTTCTACAGGATATCATCTTGCAAGCAAGACCTGTATTATGCAATAAATACACTATTCAATGCACTTAGAAGAAGAGGATATTCAAAACGATTTTTAAGAACCATTAAAAATAACACATTGGCCGCCCTCCCTCCCATTCATCCAACACTCATAGACCACATCCAATCACCCACCTCTCTTAACCTTAACCTCAATTCCACTCCTAACCTTAACCTCTCCCCAAACCCCACGCCCAACCCTAACCTCTCCCCAAACCCCAAGCCTAACCTTAACCTCTCCCCAAACCCCAAGCCTAACCTTAACCTCTCCCCAAACCCCACGCCTCACCTTAACCTCTCCCCAAACCCCACGCCTCACC
>NW_026600867.1:55693-59315 GCF_029448725.1 Salvelinus fontinalis | reverse complement strand
AGTCACCGGCACTTCTGTCACCGGCACTTCTGACACCACCTTATGTTAGTTTGGGTTACCAGGTGCCCGTATTGAAATCGAATGGAAAATGCTTATAAACGGTTAATATACATTAAAGCCCGCTATGGGAGCATCATACTACGGGCCCAAGTGCATTGGCACCGGCCTAAGGGATTTATGGAGCTTTTCAAAAAAAGTCCGAAAATATTCTATGTTGAAATAGGCTGGAAAAACGACAGAGTGCCCACTTTTAGGTTACCAGGTGCACGCATTGAAATTGCATGAAAACGACTTTTAATAGCTTGCCCACGCCCACGCCCGATATGGCAGCATCACAGTAGGGGCCCAGGTCAGTAGGCACCGGCCTAAGGGATTTATGGAGCTTTTCAAAAAAAGTCCGAAAATATTCTATGTTGAAATAGGCTGGAAAAACGACAGAGTGCCCACTTTTAGGTTACCAGGTGCACGCATTGAAATTGCATGAAAACGCACAATGCAACAGGTGCCATAGGTGCTGTAAGTGCCCAACGGCCCATAGCTATGCACTGGTAATTTTTAAATATTTCTGGGCTATACACATTAAATACTTTGCCGGACAAGAGGCACTATGACTGGGATTCAATTCATAGAGCACTGCCCTTGGAGCCCACAAGCTCAGATGCCACATGCCACATACCACTTCCACATACCACAATGCCACTTCCACATGCCACTTCCACATACCACAATGCCACTTCCACAAGTGTCAAATGCCCCTTCACCAAGTGCCAAACGCCCCTTCACCAAGTGCCAAACAGCCCTTCACCAAGTGCCAAACAACCCTTCACCAAGTGCCAAATCCCCCAAACTAAGCCCTAAAACTAAGAAGGTCGTGAATTCCAAATGCCGTGCCACAGATGCCAAAAGGTGCCATACCCCTGTCTGGGTAATTTTAATGCATTTAAAAAAAAAAAAAGTATGCCGGGCAAGAGGCACTCTGACTGGGACAACTTACGTGTGCACTGCCCTCTGGCACTTGGCATTTGGCATTTGGCATTTGGCATTTGGCATTTGGCATTTGGCCGTTCCACAGATGCCAAAAGGTGCCATACCCCTGTCTGGGTAATGTTAATGCATTTTTAAAAAAAAAAAGTATGCCGGGCAAGAGGCACTCTGACTGGGACAACATACGTGTGCACTGCCCTGTGGCATTTGGCATTTGGCATTTGGCATTTGGCATTTGGCATTTGGCATTTGGCATTTGGCCGTTCCACAGATGCCATAGGTGCCATACCCCTGTCTGGGTAATGTTAATGCATTTAAAAAAAAAAGTATGCCGGGCAAGAGGCACTCTGACTGGGACAACATACGTGTGCACTGCCCTGTGGCATTTGGCATTTGGCATTTGGCATTTGGCATTTGGCCGTTCCACAGATGCCATAGATGCCATACCCCTGCCTGGGTGATTTTTATGCAAGCAGAGGGGGGTACACACATTAAATACTATGCCGGGCAAGAGGCACTCTGACTGGGACAACATTATGTGTGCACTGCCCTCTGGCACTTGGCATTTGGCATTTGGCATTTGGCATTTGGCATTTGGCATTTGGCCGTTCCACAGATGCCATAGATGCCATACCCCTGCCTGGGTGATTTTTATGCAAGCAGAGGGGGGTACACACATTAAATACTATGCCGGGCAAGAGGCACTCTGACTGGGACAACATTATGTGTGTACTGCCCTCTGGCACTTGGCATTTGGCATTTGGCATTTGGCATTTGGCATTTGGCATTTGGCCGTTCCACAGATGCCAAAAGGTGCCATACCCCTGTCTGGGTAATGTTAATGCATTTTTAAAAAAAAAAAGTATGCCGGGTAAGAGGCACTCTGACTGGGACAACATACGTGTGCACTGCCCTGTGGCATTTGGCATTTGGCATTTGGCATTTGGCATTTGGCATTTGGCATTTGGCCGTTACACAGATGCCATAGGTGCCATACCCCTGCCTGGGTGATTTTTATGCAAGCAGGGGGGGGTACACACATTAAATACTATGCCGGGCAAGAGGCACTCTGACTGGGACAACATAGGTGTGCATTGCCCTGTGGCATTTGGCATTTGGCATTTGGCATTTGGCATTTGGCATTTGGCATTTGGCATTTGGCCGTTACACAGATGCCATAGGTGCCATACCCCTGCCTGGGTGATTTTTATGCAAGCAGGGGGGGCTACACACATTAAATACTATGCCGGGCAAGAGGCACTCTGACTGGGATACAATTATGTGTGCACTGCCCTCTGGCATTGGTGGCATTTGGCATTTGGCATTTGGCATTTGGCATTTGGCCGTTCCACAGATGCCATAGGTGCCATACCCCTGTCTGGGTAATGTTAATGCATTTAAAAAAAAAAAAAGTATGCCGGGGAAGAGGCACTCTGACTGGGACAACATAGGTGTGCATTGCCCTGTGGCATTTGGCATTTGGCATTTGGCATTTGGCACTTGGCATTTGGCATTTGGCATTTGGCCGTTACACAGATGCCATAGGTGCCATACCCCTGCCTGGGTGATTTTTATGCAAGCAGGGGGGGCTACACACATTAAATACTATGCCGGGCAAGAGGCACTCTGACTGGGATACAATTATGTGTGCACTGCCCTCTGGCACTTGGCATTTGGCATTTGGCATTTGGCATTTGGCATTTGGCACTTGGCATTTGGCACTTGGCACTTCCATAAGTGCCATAGAATGGTAATTGCATAAGATTTCAGGGCTATACACATTAAATACTATGCCGGGCAGGAGGCACTATGACTGGGATAAAATTTGAACATCATTCCCGAACCACCTGCGATTGTCCAGAAGATGGCGTCATTGGATAGGGTAAGCTGATCTTAGGCATTGGGGCCTGGGAACACAATATACATAGAATGGAAAATTGCATAGGATTTCAGGGCTATACACATTAAATACTATGCCGGGCAGGAGGCACTTTGACTGGGGTAAAATTATGTGTGCACTACCCTGTTGGCACTTGGCACTTGGTATTTGGCACTTGGCACTTACATAAGTGCCATATGATGGTAATTGCATAGGATTTCAGGGCTATACACATTAAATACTATGCCGGGCAGGAGGCACTTTGACTGGGGTAAAATTGTGTGTGCACTACCCTGTTGGCACTTGGTATTTGGCACTTGGCACTTACATAAGTGCCATATGATGGTAATTGCATAGGATTTCAGGGCTATACACATTAAATACTATGCCGGGCAGGAGGCACTTTGACTGGGGTAAAATTGTGTGTGCACTACCCTGTTGGCACTTGGTATTTGGCACTTGGCACTTACATAAGTGCCATATGATGGTAATTGCATAGGATTTCAGGGCTATACACATTAAATACTATGCCGGGCAGGAGGCACTTTGACTGGGGTAAAATTGTGTGTGCACTACCCTGTTGGCACTTGGTATTTGGCACTTGGCACTTACATAAGTGCCATATGATGGTAATTGCATAGGATTTCAGGGCTATACACATTAAATACTATGCCGGGCAGGAGGCACTTTGACTGGGGTAAAATTTGAACATCATTCCCGAACCACCTGCGATTGTCCAGAAGATGGCGTCATTGGATA
>NW_026600867.1:38193-45693 GCF_029448725.1 Salvelinus fontinalis | reverse complement strand
ATGGAGCTTTTCAAAAAAAGTCCGAAAATATTCTATGTTGAACTAGGCTGGAAAAACGACAGAGTGCCCACTTTTGGGTTACCAGGTGCACGCATTGAAATTGCATGAAAACCACTTTTAATAGCTTCCCCACGCCCATGCCCGATATGGGGGCATCACAGTAGGGGTCCAGGTCAGTAGGCACCGGCCTAATGGATTTATGGAGCTTTTCAAAAAAATGTCTGGACTTACCCTCCACCCGTGCACCTGGTATTATTTTTGGGTTACCAGGTGCCCGCATTGAAATCGAATGGAAAACGACTTTTAAGGGCCTGCCCACGCCCATGCCCGATATGGCGGCATCATAGTAGGGGCCCTAGTCAGTAGGCACCGGCCTAATGGATTTATGGAGCTTTTCAAAAAAAGTCCGAAAATATTCTATGTTGAACTAGGCTGGAAAAACGACAGAGTGCCCACTTTTGGGTTACCAGGTGCACGCATTGAAATTGCATGAAAACCACTTTTAATAGCTTCCCCACGCCCATGCCCGATATGGGGGCATCACAGTAGGGGTCCAGGTCAGTAGGCACCGGCCTAATGGATTTATGGAGCTTTTCAAAAAAATGTCTGGACTTACCCTCCACCCGTGCACCTGGTATTATTTTTGGGTTACCAGGTGCCCGCATTGAAATCGAATGGAAAACGACTTTTAAGGGCCTGCCCACGCCCATGCCCGATATGGCGGCATCATAGTAGGGGCCCTAGTCAGTAGGCACCGGCCTAATGGATTTATGGAGCTTTTCAAAAAAAGTCCGAAAATATTCTATGTTGAACTAGGCTGGAAAAACGACAGAGTGCCCACTTTTGGGTTACCAGGTGCACGCATTGAAATTGCATGAAAACCACTTTTAATAGCTTCCCCACGCCCATGCCCGATATGGGGGCATCACAGTAGGGGTCCAGGTCAGTAGGCACCGGCCTAATGGATTTATGGAGCTTTTCAAAAAAATGTCTGGACTTACCCTCCACCCGTGCACCTGGTATTATTTTTGGGTTACCAGGTGCCCGCATTGAAATCGAATGGAAAACGACTTTTAAGGGCCTGCCCACGCCCATGCCCGATATGGCGGCATCATAGTAGGGGCCCTAGTCAGTAGGCACCGGCCTAATGGATTTATGGAGCTTTTCAAAAAAAGTCCGAAAATATTCTATGTTGAACTAGGCTGGAAAAACGACAGAGTGCCCACTTTTGGGTTACCAGGTGCACGCATTGAAATTGCATGAAAACCACTTTTAATAGCTTCCCCACGCCCATGCCCGATATGGGGGCATCACAGTAGGGGTCCAGGTCAGTAGGCACCGGCCTAATGGATTTATGGAGCTTTTCAAAAAAATGTCTGGACTTACCCTCCACCCGTGCACCTGGTATTATTTTTGGGTTACCAGGTGCCCGCATTGAAATCGAATGGAAAACGACTTTTAAGGGCCTGCCCACGCCCATGCCCGATATGGCGGCATCATAGTAGGGGCCCTAGTCAGTAGGCACCGGCCTAATGGATTTATGGAGCTTTTCAAAAAAAGTCCGAAAATATTCTATGTTGAACTAGGCTGGAAAAACGACAGAGTGCCCACTTTTGGGTTACCAGGTGCACGCATTGAAATTGCATGAAAACCACTTTTAATAGCTTCCCCACGCCCATGCCCGATATGGGGGCATCACAGTAGGGGTCCAGGTCAGTAGGCACCGGCCTAATGGATTTATGGAGCTTTTCAAAAAAATGTCTGGACTTACCCTCCACCCGTGCACCTGGTATTATTTTTGGGTTACCAGGTGCCCGCATTGAAATCGAATGGAAAACGACTTTTAAGGGCCTGCCCACGCCCATGCCCGATATGGCGGCATCATAGTAGGGGCCCTAGTCAGTAGGCACCGGCCTAATGGATTTATGGAGCTTTTCAAAAAAAGTCCGAAAATATTCTATGTTGAACTAGGCTGGAAAAACGACAGAGTGCCCACTTTTGGGTTACCAGGTGCACGCATTGAAATTGCATGAAAACCACTTTTAATAGCTTCCCCACGCCCATGCCCGATATGGGGGCATCACAGTAGGGGTCCAGGTCAGTAGGCACCGGCCTAATGGATTTATGGAGCTTTTCAAAAAAATGTCTGGACTTACCCTCCACCCGTGCACCTGGTATTATTTTTGGGTTACCAGGTGCCCGCATTGAAATCGAATGGAAAACGACTTTTAAGGGCCTGCCCACGCCCATGCCCGATATGGCGGCATCATAGTAGGGGCCCTAGTCAGTAGGCACCGGCCTAATGGATTTATGGAGCTTTTCAAAAAAAGTCCGAAAATATTCTATGTTGAACTAGGCTGGAAAAACGACAGAGTGCCCACTTTTGGGTTACCAGGTGCACGCATTGAAATTGCATGAAAACCACTTTTAATAGCTTCCCCACGCCCATGCCCGATATGGGGGCATCACAGTAGGGGTCCAGGTCAGTAGGCACCGGCCTAATGGATTTATGGAGCTTTTCAAAAAAATGTCTGGACTTACCCTCCACCCGTGCACCTGGTATTATTTTTGGGTTACCAGGTGCCCGCATTGAAATCGAATGGAAAACGACTTTTAAGGGCCTGCCCACGCCCATGCCCGATATGGCGGCATCATAGTAGGGGCCCTAGTCAGTAGGCACCGGCCTAATGGATTTATGGAGCTTTTCAAAAAAAGTCCGAAAATATTCTATGTTGAACTAGGCTGGAAAAACGACAGAGTGCCCACTTTTGGGTTACCAGGTGCACGCATTGAAATTGCATGAAAACCACTTTTAATAGCTTCCCCACGCCCATGCCCGATATGGGGGCATCACAGTAGGGGTCCAGGTCAGTAGGCACCGGCCTAATGGATTTATGGAGCTTTTCAAAAAAATGTCTGGACTTACCCTCCACCCGTGCACCTGGTATTATTTTTGGGTTACCAGGTGCCCGCATTGAAATCGAATGGAAAACGACTTTTAAGGGCCTGCCCACGCCCATGCCCGATATGGCGGCATCATAGTAGGGGCCCTAGTCAGTAGGCACCGGCCTAATGGATTTATGGAGCTTTTCAAAAAAAGTCCGAAAATATTCTATGTTGAACTAGGCTGGAAAAACGACAGAGTGCCCACTTTTGGGTTACCAGGTGCACGCATTGAAATTGCATGAAAACCACTTTTAATAGCTTCCCCACGCCCATGCCCGATATGGGGGCATCACAGTAGGGGTCCAGGTCAGTAGGCACCGGCCTAAGGGATTTATGGAGCTTTTCAAAAAAATGTCTGGACTTACCCTCCACCCGTGCACCTGGTATTATTTTTGGGTTACCAGGTGCCCGCATTGAAATCGAATGGAAAAGGACTTTTAAGGGCCTGCCCACGCCCATGCCCGATATGGCGGCATCATAGTAGGGGCCCTAGTCAGTAGGCACCGGCCTAATGGATTTATGGAGCTTTTCAAAAAAATGTCTGGACTTACCCTCCACCCGTGCACCTGGTATTATTTTTGGGTTACCAGGTGCCCGCATTGAAATCGAATGGAAAACGACTTTTAAGGGCCTGCCCACGCCCATGCCCGATATGGCGGCATCATAGTAGGGGCCCTAGTCAGTAGGCACCGGCCTAATGGATTTATGGAGCTTTTCAAAAAAAGTCCGAAAATATTCTATGTTGAACTAGGCTGGAAAAACGACAGAGTGCCCACTTTTAGGTTACCAGGTGCACGCATTGAAATCGAATGGAAAATGCTTATAAACGGTTTATATACATTAAAGCCCGCTATGGGAGCATCATACTACGGCCACAAGTCAGTAGGCACCGGCCTAAGGGATTTATGGAGCTTTTCAAAAAAAGTCCGAAAATATTCTATGTTGAACTAGGCTGGAAAAACGACAGAGTGCCCACTTTTAGGTTACCAGGTGCACGCATTGAAATCGAATGGAAAATGCTTATAAACGGTTTATATACATTAAAGCCCGCTATGGGAGCATCATACTACGGCCACAAGTCAGTAGGCACCGGCCTAAGGGATTTATGGAGCTTTTCAAAAAAAGTCCGAAAATATTCTATGTTGAACTAGGCTGGAAAAACGACAGAGTGCCCACTTTTAGGTTACCAGGTGCACGCATTGAAATCGAATGGAAAATGACTTATAAACGGTTCACACGACCATTAAAGCCCGCTATGGGAGCATCATACTACGGGCCCAAGTCAGTAGGCACCGGCCTAAGGGATTTATGGAGCTTTTCAAAAAAAGTCCGAAAATATTCTATGTTGAACTAGGCTGGAAAAACGACAGAGTGCCCACTTTTGGGTTACCAGGTGCACGCATTGAAATCGAATGGAAAATGCTTATAAACGGTTTATATACATTAAAGCCCGCTATGGGAGCATCATACTACGGCCACAAGTCAGTAGGCACCGGCCTAAGGGATTTATGGAGCTTTTCAAAAAAAGTCCGAAAATATTCTATGTTGAACTAGGCTGGAAAAACGACAGAGTGCCCACTTTTAGGTTACCAGGTGCACGCATTGAAATCGAATGGAAAATGCTTATAAACGGTTTATATACATTAAAGCCCGCTATGGGAGCATCATACTACGGCCACAAGTCAGTAGGCACCGGCCTAAGGGATTTATGGAGCTTTTCAAAAAAAGTCCGAAAATATTCTATGTTGAACTAGGCTGGAAAAACGACAGAGTGCCCACTTTTAGGTTACCAGGTGCACGCATTGAAATCGAATGGAAAATGCTTATAAACGGTTTATATACATTAAAGCCCGCTATGGGAGCATCATACTACGGCCACAAGTCAGTAGGCACCGGCCTAATGGATTTATGGAGCTTTTCAAAAAAAGTCCGAAAATATTCTATGTTGAACTAGGCTGGAAAAACGACAGAGTGCCCACTTTTAGGTTACCAGGTGCACGCATTGAAATCGAATGGAAAATGCTTATAAACGGTTTATATACATTAAAGCCCGCTATGGGAGCATCATACTACGGCCACAAGTCAGTAGGCACCGGCCTAAAAGATTTATGGAGCTTTTAAAAAATGTATGTAGTCACCGGCACTTCTGTCACCGGCACTTCTGACACCACCTTATGTTAGTTTGGGTTACCAGGTGCCCGTATTGAAATCGAATGGAAAATGCTTATAAACGGTTAATATACATTAAAGCCCGCTATGGGAGCATCATACTACGGGCCCAAGTGCATTGGCACCGGCCTAAGGGATTTATGGAGCTTTTCAAAAAAAGTCCGAAAATATTCTATGTTGAAATAGGCTGGAAAAACGACAGAGTGCCCACTTTTAGGTTACCAGGTGCACGCATTGAAATTGCATGAAAACGACTTTTAATAGCTTGCCCACGCCCACGCCCGATATGGCAGCATCACAGTAGGGGCCCAGGTCAGTAGGCACCGGCCTAAGGGATTTATGGAGCTTTTCAAAAAAAGTCCGAAAATATTCTATGTTGAAATAGGCTGGAAAAACGACAGAGTGCCCACTTTTAGGTTACCAGGTGCACGCATTGAAATTGCATGAAAACGCACAATGCAACAGGTGCCATAGGTGCTGTAAGTGCCCAACGGCCCATAGCTATGCACTGGTAATTTTTAAATATTTCTGGGCTATACACATTAAATACTTTGCCGGACAAGAGGCACTATGACTGGGATTCAATTCATAGAGCACTGCCCTTGGAGCCCACAAGCTCAGATGCCACATGCCACATACCACTTCCACATACCACAATGCCACTTCCACATGCCACTTCCACATACCACAATGCCACTTCCACAAGTGTCAAATGCCCCTTCACCAAGTGCCAAACGCCCCTTCACCAAGTGCCAAACAGCCCTTCACCAAGTGCCAAACAACCCTTCACCAAGTGCCAAATCCCCCAAACTAAGCCCTAAAACTAAGAAGGTCGTGAATTCCAAATGCCGTGCCACAGATGCCAAAAGGTGCCATACCCCTGTCTGGGTAATTTTAATGCATTTAAAAAAAAAAAAAGTATGCCGGGCAAGAGGCACTCTGACTGGGACAACTTACGTGTGCACTGCCCTCTGGCACTTGGCATTTGGCATTTGGCATTTGGCATTTGGCATTTGGCATTTGGCCGTTCCACAGATGCCAAAAGGTGCCATACCCCTGTCTGGGTAATGTTAATGCATTTTTAAAAAAAAAAAGTATGCCGGGCAAGAGGCACTCTGACTGGGACAACATACGTGTGCACTGCCCTGTGGCATTTGGCATTTGGCATTTGGCATTTGGCATTTGGCATTTGGCATTTGGCCGTTCCACAGATGCCATAGGTGCCATACCCCTGTCTGGGTAATGTTAATGCATTTAAAAAAAAAAGTATGCCGGGCAAGAGGCACTCTGACTGGGACAACATACGTGTGCACTGCCCTGTGGCATTTGGCATTTGGCATTTGGCATTTGGCATTTGGCATTTGGCATTTGGCATTTGGCCGTTCCACAGATGCCATAGATGCCATACCCCTGCCTGGGTGATTTTTATGCAAGCAGAGGGGGGTACACACATTAAATACTATGCCGGGCAAGAGGCACTCTGACTGGGACAACATTATGTGTGCACTGCCCTCTGGCACTTGGCATTTGGCATTTGGCATTTGGCATTTGGCATTTGGCATTTGGCCGTTCCACAGATGCCATAGATGCCATACCCCTGCCTGGGTGATTTTTATGCAAGCAGAGGGGGGTACACACATTAAATACTATGCCGGGCAAGAGGCACTCTGACTGGGACAACATTATGTGTGTACTGCCCTCTGGCACTTGGCATTTGGCATTTGGCATTTGGCATTTGGCATTTGGCATTTGGCCGTTCCACAGATGCCAAAAGGTGCCATACCCCTGTCTGGGTAATGTTAATGCATTTTTAAAAAAAAAAAGTATGCCGGGTAAGAGGCACTCTGACTGGGACAACATACGTGTGCACTGCCCTGTGGCATTTGGCATTTGGCATTTGGCATTTGGCATTTGGCATTTGGCATTTGGCCGTTACACAGATGCCATAGGTGCCATACCCCTGCCTGGGTGATTTTTATGCAAGCAGGGGGGGGTACACACATTAAATACTATGCCGGGCAAGAGGCACTATAACTGGGATAACATTATGTGTGCACTGCCCTGGCATTGGCATTTGGCATTTGGCATTTGGCATTTGGCATTTGGCATTTGGCCGTTCCACAGATGCCATAGGTGCCATACCCCTGTCTGGGTAATGTTAATGCATTTTAAAAAAAAAAAAGTATGCCGGGGAAGAGGCACTCTGACTGGGACAACATAGGTGTGCATTGCCCTGTGGCATTTGGCATTTGGCATTTGGCATTTGGCACTTGGCATTTGGCATTTGGCATTTGGCCGTTACACAGATGCCATAGGTGCCATACCCCTGCCTGGGTGATTTTTATGCAAGCAGGGGGGGCTACACACATTAAATACTATGCCGGG
>NW_026600867.1:28193-33193 GCF_029448725.1 Salvelinus fontinalis | reverse complement strand
TGCCCAGTCTACCTCTCACGAATAGCAGGTCGGGGACTCTCAGTCCCCCCTCTGCTGTTATCACTCTTAGTTCTTTGGTCACTGTCCATCCCCTTTTCTCGGCTTCCTCTGCTAGGAGCTCGCAGATGAGGTCGTGTCTCCTCAGTCTTGCTGCTTTTACTCCTGGGCACTGGCCTAGAATGTGGGATACCGTTTCCAGCTTGTGGTCGCATCTTCTGCATGATGCTTTTTCTTTGTTGCGCCCTCGGGCCAGAGCTTCCTTTGTTGGGTAAACGTTCGCCCTCAGCTGTAGGGCCGCCATGTAGTGGTCTCTCTCTGAATCCTGCGGTCGATGGGTCTGCAAGCCAGCTGTTGCTGATCGTGTCTTGGTGGAATGAGCCTATTCCTTCCCCTTGTACTGGTAGGGATGCCCAGCCGTCGAATTCCCGGAGCCTCCAGTTAGCGGGGTTTTTCCATGTTGGTGTCGCAATTGTTTGAGTGCCCTCTGGCTCTGCTATGCTCGGGCTCTCTTCCTCGGCTGGTGTGGCTTCCTGCCTGCCCCCCAGCTTCGGGGTTTGCTCTCTTTCACCCCCTGCTCGCACCCATCGTTTCTCGTATTCCTCTTGTGGCATTATATACGCTGCCACCGCCCTGGTCAGTGGGTCTGATGATATTGCCAGGCTGAATATCCTCCGCGCCTGCATTGCTGGTATCACGCTCTCTAGTTTTACTAGGCCCAGTCCGCTGTCTTTGTTCCGGGCGTATAGCAGGCCGTCGCACGCGGATGGTGGCAGGCGCAGCCAACTCTTCACTGCTGTCTTATCAGCATGTCCAGGGAGGCAAGCTCAACCTTCCCGATGTCCCCGTGGTTCACCGTGTATATCACCCGGGGTATGGCATATGAGTTGAGCATGGTCACCTTCTGACTGGGTTTTAGGGCCGCGTGGTCGATCTTGCTGACCCACTCGGCCACTTGCCCCCCTAGGTCCGGCTTTACAACTCCTAGCCATGGGTTGATCTTCATACCTAGGTATTTTTCAGTTTTGTCGGGGTCGATTAGGTGTAGTTTTCGCCCCCGATTGCCCATTGCTGGCAGTTGTTAATGGTGAATGCCGTACCGCCTCGTCTCACCATGAATCCGTGGCACTTTTTCGGTTGCACGTGCAGATCTGCTAGCTTGCAGAACGTTTCTACTATATTGATGTTGTGCTGCATGCCCGCCCATGAGTCACTCATCAGCACCAGGTCGTCTGCGAATGCTAGGGTGGTGACCTTCTTCCCGTCGAACATGTATCCCTCGCCGTTTTCCGCGCATCCCGGGGCAGCAATGAAGCCTCTCTGTCTGGGGTTGATCGGGCAGGCCTTCTCCAGCCTGCCCGTTAATATCTTAGAGAACAGTCTTAGGACCATTGATCCAATTGTGATCGGTCTCCACCCACCGATTTCTTTGAGCTCCTCTTCCTCCATTGACTTGGGGATCAGTGTCGTACGTCCCTGCTTAAAGATCTTCGGTATTCTGCCCGCTAGTTGCCAGACCGCGAACATGCCCGCCAGCTTCTCTCCTTCCGAGTCCCATTCGAGCAGCCCTTTCCTATTGATACCATCTGGGCCTGCTGCTGAGTCTTTCGTAATGGCTTTGAGGTTGGCCAACGCCTCGCTGGCTGTGATCGGGGTGCAGAAGTGGCTATTGTCTGCCCCGCCCGATGACCGGAATTGACCCAACCCGCCGAATTTTCCGGCCTTTCCCCATTGGGCCGTATATGCCTCTGTCAGGGCTTCAATCGTGATATGGCATTCGCGGTTGTCTGCGCCGTCCAGGATCAGCTTCCCAAGCTTCCCCCTGTCCCCTTCAAACAGCCTCTGGTGCTGCTTGAACTTCTCACTTTTGGCTCTCCTCCTTTCCATCCATCGCCGCCGTGCCTTGGGTGGAGTTTTAGCTGTTTTTGGGCGTACTGGCTTCCCTATGGCCCTCCCCAGCAGTGCTACCAGCTCGGCGGCCGCCGCTTCCCTTCCCTCTGTCAGCTCTTCCCGTGGTCCCTGTGGAGTCGCCCCTACTCCCTCGTTGCTCACTGGTCCCACCTCGCCCGCTCCCCACATGTGCTCTCTCAGTGCCTTCTCCACACCTGTCACCGCAGGGGGCCCCTCGGCCGCTACCGTTAGATCGTGTACTATGGAGTCCCAGCTGGGGCCCCTGTAGCCTGGGGGAGCCTTATCGAGCGCCAGTTTCCGTCTTTTCCGCTCGACTTGCTCCACGGAGGTGTTCGTCCCTAGCCCTTCTGCGATGTGTCTTTCAGGGCTTCTCGTGTTCCTATAGATGTGGTTGAGCTTTTCCATTGCTCTCGTCTCGTCTGGGGACCATTTTTTCAGCCCTTTCTTTCTGTTCTCCATTTTTCCCTCTTGCTGGATCCTTTCTTCATTGCACCTAGCTATATGCCTGTGTCTCATGTGCTGGGACAGTCCGCTTGCGGTCCCAAAGCTCCCGGGGCAGGCCTCGCAGCAGAAGGCCTTGGGCCTCGCCTCTGCTGCGACTTGCCCCCCTTTACACTTCGGTAGATGACAGGCGATGGAGTGCCTTTTTGCGTTCTCCTTCCCGCACTTGGAGCACTTGAAGGCCAGCCGGATCATGCTATGCTTGGATGTTATATGGTCAACCAGTCCACTAGTGGACGTTACCATTGCTCCACATATATCGCATTGTTCCCCCGTGAACGGGATTGCAATGCATATACTGCTCACCACAGGCGCCCTGTCCGCCTTGCTTACTTCCGCTGTACCGCTCGGCGGCTCACTTGGCCGTTTCCTCTTGCGGGGCTTGACCCGTACTCTTTCGTGTGTCACTTCCTCTGCTCTGCCCTGCGCCACCGGGGCGACGACTGCTGCCGTGGGCGGCCCATTCTCTCTTCCCCCCTTGGGGAGCTTGATTTGATCGCTTGTCTCGTAGCTGTTACTACCCGGGCTCCCGAGACGGAAAGCGGTGGTAGACCCTGTTCGCTCGACCTGACGGTGTCCGGATACGCCCACCGTAGGTGCCAGTTTTGGTAACCCAGTCTGGTCAGCCTGGGAGGAGAAACGCATCGAGGCCATTTCCCTGGTTGTCAAGTAGTTAGGACTGGACTGAATGGCTCCGATGTCGTTGTGTCTCCGTTATATCTTCCTTTCTCCTCCTTTTCCTATTTTATAGGCTTCTTGCCCGCTATAGTCACTTCTCCATTGCTGGCACGGCCCCATAGCTTGGACCTTCATTCATGTTCCGCTTTGTTCGCCACCCTGGCAGATCTCGCTTGTCTGTCCTCGCCCCGAAACGGGGCGAGAGGTCATATTTCACGACATGGTTAGGGTTTAAAAGAGAGCTACCGGGTGCTCACGAGGAGACATTATTCCCCCGCCATGGGCTTTGGGGCCGAGCGGTTTATTGGGTCCCCGGAGCTGTTGGGAGATAGAGAGAGAGCGCCCGGGTGCTCCGCAGGGAGACATTGAACCCCCGCCTGTGCCGGGGCACCGAGCGGTTTGTTGGGTGCCCGGGGTGCCCGGGTGCATATAGCGCTTGTTCGTTTCTAGGAGACCGAGTTGGGGCGGCCCGGTTCACCGGTAACCTGGCTTGAGCCGGTCGGGCACCTCCCAGGCAAAGTGGAGGACTGAGCTCAGGGCCTGTGTAGCTCTCACGCGCCACAGCAGCGTCCCCCAGTCCCCCGTAGTAGCTCACTTGGCTCACGTTGCGACCTGTTTCTCTCTCGCTTCCGCTCGAGGTCGACCCTAGTGTTTATGTATTCTTGCCCGCTATAGTGCTTGTGCCACTACTGGCACGGCCCCCTTGATAGGGCCTTACGCTTTGCTGCGTGTTGCCATCCCTGACGCACTTGGCCGAGAGCAGCCAGGGACCGTCGACTCCCGTCAGGGAGGAGGAGCCTGGTGCAATCCCCCGTGCGCCCCTTGGGAGGCTTTCAATGCGCTGGAATGAGGGACGCACAACTGAGCATGTTGCCCCCATGTAGTGGTATGGGAGCCGTTCGGCCTTCTACTTATTTTGCCCTTGGGGTCACCTCGTTTTGGGTGTCGTACGGGGTAGGAGTTGGGAGGGCCCTTCCATCTACAGGCCACTCTTTGACCTTCCTCACCTTTCCTCCCCCGCCCCAATTAGTGGGATGCGGCTGGACGCCATCTCCCTCTCTGCTGGCGCTCTCTGAGGCCTTCGCCTTCTTATTCGCTTATGTTTTCTTGCCATACCTGCCACCGCTCCTAAAAAAGTTTATCTCGAAAAATAATTTTTCGAGAAAAGTAGGACAGTATCAAAAAATAATTATTGAGAAAAAAATACTTTTTCGAAAAAATTATAAAATATTTAAAAAAATAAATTATTGAGAAAAAATAATTTTTAAGAAATATAAAGTTTATTTAAAAAAAAATATATTTTAAATTTTAATTTCACTTATAATTTTTCCTTTATGCAAATTAAAAAAATATATATTTCATCAGTTCTGACTCTGAACTATTTTCCCATAATTTCCCGGTACCGTTTTGTCTGGGCTCTGCCGACCCCTTGCGTGTCCCTAGTCCTTTGTGCCTCCCTGATTTTGGCCTGGTTACACGGTCCCTGGTGTGTGGACCAGACAGGTACCACCGTGATACTAGAGACATGCCCTCTGGCCCCGCCGTCCATTTCCTCCATGGGTCTGGCCCTGGTCTCGTGCCCGTCCAGCCCTCACTGTCCCTGGGTCCCTTACCGCCCTGGGTCCCTCCTCATGTCTGGCCCCACCGTCCCGTTCTTCCATGGGTCTGGCCCTGGTCTCGTGCCCGTCCGGCCCTCACTGTCCCTGGGCGTGCCTGTGTCCCATACCCCCCTGGGTCTCTCCTGGGTATTAGGCTGGAGCTTATCGGAATAGGGGGTAAACCGAATCCGAAAGGGGCTCCCCCGATAGAAGCCATTCCACATGGGGCGGGAGGAACAACACCGACTGAACACCAGCTTAGAAAGCCGGCCGCCAGGTGCCCTCCCAGGTGGAACACGATTGCAAATCAGTCAA
>NW_026600867.1:20000-27694 GCF_029448725.1 Salvelinus fontinalis | reverse complement strand
TGGAAAACGACTTTTAAGGGCCTGCCCACGCCCATGCCCGATATGGCGGCATCATAGTAGGGGCCCTAGTCAGTAGGCACCGGCCTAATGGATTTATGGAGCTTTTCAAAAAAAGTCCGAAAATATTCTATGTTGAACTAGGCTGGAAAAACGACAGAGTGCCCACTTTTGGGTTACCAGGTGCACGCATTGAAATTGCATGAAAACCACTTTTAATAGCTTCCCCACGCCCATGCCCGATATGGGGGCATCACAGTAGGGGTCCAGGTCAGTAGGCACCGGCCTAATGGATTTATGGAGCTTTTCAAAAAAATGTCTGGACTTACCCTCCACCCGTGCACCTGGTATTATTTTTGGGTTACCAGGTGCCCGCATTGAAATCGAATGGAAAACGACTTTTAAGGGCCTGCCCACGCCCATGCCCGATATGGCGGCATCATAGTAGGGGCCCTAGTCAGTAGGCACCGGCCTAATGGATTTATGGAGCTTTTCAAAAAAAGTCCGAAAATATTCTATGTTGAACTAGGCTGGAAAAACGACAGAGTGCCCACTTTTGGGTTACCAGGTGCACGCATTGAAATTGCATGAAAACCACTTTTAATAGCTTCCCCACGCCCATGCCCGATATGGGGGCATCACAGTAGGGGTCCAGATCAGTAGGCACCGGCCTAATGGATTTATGGAGCTTTTCAAAAAAATGTCTGGACTTACCCTCCACCCGTGCACCTGGTATTATTTTTGGGTTACCAGGTGCCCGCATTGAAATAGAATGGAAAACGACTTTTAAGGGCCTGCCCACGCCCATGCCCGATATGGCGGCATCATAGTAGGGGCCCTAGTCAGTAGGCACCGGCCTAATGGATTTATGGAGCTTTTCAAAAAAAGTCCGAAAATATTCTATGTTGAACTAGGCTGGAAAAACGACAGAGTGCCCACTTTTGGGTTACCAGGTGCACGCATTGAAATTGCATGAAAACCACTTTTAATAGCTTCCCCACGCCCATGCCCGATATGGGGGCATCACAGTAGGGGTCCAGATCAGTAGGCACCGGCCTAATGGATTTATGGAGCTTTTCAAAAAAATGTCTGGACTTACCCTCCACCCGTGCACCTGGTATTATTTTTGGGTTACCAGGTGCCCGCATTGAAATAGAATGGAAAACGACTTTTAAGGGCCTGCCCACGCCCATGCCCGATATGGCGGCATCATAGTAGGGGCCCTAGTCAGTAGGCACCGGCCTAATGGATTTATGGAGCTTTTCAAAAAAAGTCCGAAAATATTCTATGTTGAACTAGGCTGGAAAAACGACAGAGTGCCCACTTTTGGGTTACCAGGTGCACGCATTGAAATTGCATGAAAACCACTTTTAATAGCTTCCCCACGCCCATGCCCGATATGGGGGCATCACAGTAGGGGTCCAGATCAGTAGGCACCGGCCTAATGGATTTATGGAGCTTTTCAAAAAAATGTCTGGACTTACCCTCCACCCGTGCACCTGGTATTATTTTTGGGTTACCAGGTGCCCGCATTGAAATAGAATGGAAAACGACTTTTAAGGGCCTGCCCACGCCCATGCCCGATATGGCGGCATCATAGTAGGGGCCCTAGTCAGTAGGCACCGGCCTAATGGATTTATGGAGCTTTTCAAAAAAAGTCCGAAAATATTCTATGTTGAACTAGGCTGGAAAAACGACAGAGTGCCCACTTTTGGGTTACCAGGTGCACGCATTGAAATTGCATGAAAACCACTTTTAATAGCTTCCCCACGCCCATGCCCGATATGGGGGCATCACAGTAGGGGTCCAGGTCAGTAGGCACCGGCCTAATGGATTTATGGAGCTTTTCAAAAAAATGTCTGGACTTACCCTCCACCCGTGCACCTGGTATTATTTTTGGGTTACCAGGTGCCCGCATTGAAATCGAATGGAAAACGACTTTTAAGGGCCTGCCCACGCCCATGCCCGATATGGCGGCATCATAGTAGGGGCCCTAGTCAGTAGGCACCGGCCTAATGGATTTATGGAGCTTTTCAAAAAAAGTCCGAAAATATTCTATGTTGAACTAGGCTGGAAAAACGACAGAGTGCCCACTTTTGGGTTACCAGGTGCACGCATTGAAATTGCATGAAAACCACTTTTAATAGCTTCCCCACGCCCATGCCCGATATGGGGGCATCACAGTAGGGGTCCAGGTCAGTAGGCACCGGCCTAAGGGATTTATGGAGCTTTTCAAAAAAAGTCTGTAGTCTACCGTGCACTGGCTGACACCGACAGTAGTTACTTTTGGGTTACCAGGTGCCCGCATTGAAATCGAATGGAAAACGACTTTTAAGGGCTTGCCCACGCCCATGCCCGATATGGGGGCATCATAGTAGGGGCCCTGGTCAGTAGGCACCGGCCTAAGGGATTTATGGAGCTTTTCAAAAAAAGTCCGAAAATATTCTATGTTGAACTAGGCTGGAAAAACGACAGAGTGCCCACTTTTGGGTTACCAGGTGCACGCATTGAAATTGCATGAAAACCACTTTTAATAGCTTCCCCACGCCCATGCCCGATATGGGGGCATCACAGTAGGGGTCCAGGTCAGTAGGCACCGGCCTAAGGGATTTATGGAGCTTTTCAAAAAAAGTCCGAAAATATTCTATGTTGAACTAGGCTGGAAAAACGACAGAGTGCCCACTTTTGGGTTACCAGGTGCACGCATTGAAATCGAATGGAAAATGCTTATAAACGGTTAATATACATTAAAGCCCGCTATGGGAGCATCATACTACGGGCCCAAGTGCATTGGCACCGGCCTAAGGGATTTATGGAGCTTTTCAAAAAAAGTCCGAAAATATTCTATGTTGAACTAGGCTGGAAAAACGACAGAGTGCCCACTTTTAGGTTACCAGGTGCACGCATTGAAATCGCATGGAAAACGACTTTTAAGCGCTTGCCCACGCCCACGCCCGATATGGGTGCATCACAGTAGGGGCCCAGGTCAGTAGGCACCGGCCTAAGGGATTTATGGAGCTTTTCAAAAAAAGTCCGAAAATATTCTATGTTGAACTAGGCTGGAAAAACGACAGAGTGCCCACTTTTAGGTTACCAGGTGCACGCATTGAAATCGAATGGAAAATGCTTATAAACGGTTTATATACATTAAAGCCCGCTATGGGAGCATCATACTACGGCCACAAGTCAGTAGGCACCGGCCTAAGGGATTTATGGAGCTTTTCAAAAAAAGTCCGAAAATATTCTATGTTGAACTAGGCTGGAAAAACGACAGAGTGCCCACTTTTAGGTTACCAGGTGCACGCATTGAAATCGAATGGAAAATGCTTATAAACGGTTTATATACATTAAAGCCCGCTATGGGAGCATCATACTACGGCCACAAGTCAGTAGGCACCGGCCTAAGGGATTTATGGAGCTTTTCAAAAAAAGTCCGAAAATATTCTATGTTGAACTAGGCTGGAAAAACGACAGAGTGCCCACTTTTAGGTTACCAGGTGCACGCATTGAAATCGAATGGAAAATGCTTATAAACGGTTTATATACATTAAAGCCCGCTATGGGAGCATCATACTACGGCCACAAGTCAGTAGGCACCGGCCTAAGGGATTTATGGAGCTTTTCAAAAAAAGTCCGAAAGTAGTCACCGGCACTAGGCTGGAAACACGACAGAGTGCCCACTTAGTTAGGGTTACCAGGTGCCCGCATTGAAATCGAATGGAAAATGCTTATAAACGGTTAATATACATTAAAGCCCGCTATGGGAGCATCATACTACGGGCCCAAGTGCATTGGCACCGGCCTAAGGGATTTATGGAGCTTTTCAAAAAAAGTCCGAAAATATTCTATGTTGAACTAGGCTGGAAAAACGACAGAGTGCCCACTTTTAGGTTACCAGGTGCACGCATTGAAATCGAATGGAAAATGACTTATAAACGGTTTATACACACCAAAGCCCGCTATGGGAGCATCACACTACGGGCACACGTCAGTAGGCACCGGCCTAAGGGATTTATGGAGCTTTTCAAAAAAAGTCCGAAAATATTCTATGTTGAACTAGGCTGGAAAAACGACAGAGTGCCCACTTTTAGGTTACCAGGTGCACGCATTGAAATCGAATGGAAAATGCTTATAAACGGTTTATATACATTAAAGCCCGCTATGGGAGCATCATACTACGGCCACAAGTCAGTAGGCACCGGCCTAAGGGATTTATGGAGCTTTTCAAAAAAAGTCCGAAAATATTCTATGTTGAACTAGGCTGGAAAAACGACAGAGTGCCCACTTTTAGGTTACCAGGTGCACGCATTGAAATCGAATGGAAAATGCTTATAAACGGTTTATATACATTAAAGCCCGCTATGGGAGCATCATACTACGGCCACAAGTCAGTAGGCACCGGCCTAAGGGATTTATGGAGCTTTTCAAAAAAAGTCCGAAAATATTCTATGTTGAACTAGGCTGGAAAAACGACAGAGTGCCCACTTTTAGGTTACCAGGTGCACGCATTGAAATCGAATGGAAAATGCTTATAAACGGTTTATATACATTAAAGCCCGCTATGGGAGCATCATACTACGGCCACAAGTCAGTAGGCACCGGCCTAAGGGATTTATGGAGCTTTTCAAAAAAAGTCCGAAAATATTCTATGTTGAACTAGGCTGGAAAAACGACAGAGTGCCCACTTTTAGGTTACCAGGTGCACGCATTGAAATCGAATGGAAAATGCTTATAAACGGTTTATATACATTAAAGCCCGCTATGGGAGCATCATACTACGGCCACAAGTCAGTAGGCACCGGCCTAAGGGATTTATGGAGCTTTTCAAAAAAAGTCCGAAAATATTCTATGTTGAACTAGGCTGGAAAAACGACAGAGTGCCCACTTTTAGGTTACCAGGTGCACGCATTGAAATCGAATGGAAAATGCTTATAAACGGTTTATATACATTAAAGCCCGCTATGGGAGCATCATACTACGGCCACAAGTCAGTAGGCACCGGCCTAAAAGATTTATGGAGCTTTTAAAAAATGTATGTAGTCACCGGCACTTCTGTCACCGGCACTTCTGACACCACCTTATGTTAGTTTGGGTTACCAGGTGCCCGTATTGAAATCGAATGGAAAATGCTTATAAACGGTTAATATACATTAAAGCCCGCTATGGGAGCATCATACTACGGGCCCAAGTGCATTGGCACCGGCCTAAGGGATTTATGGAGCTTTTCAAAAAAAGTCCGAAAATATTCTATGTTGAAATAGGCTGGAAAAACGACAGAGTGCCCACTTTTAGGTTACCAGGTGCACGCATTGAAATTGCATGAAAACGACTTTTAATAGCTTGCCCACGCCCACGCCCGATATGGCAGCATCACAGTAGGGGCCCAGGTCAGTAGGCACCGGCCTAAGGGATTTATGGAGCTTTTCAAAAAAAGTCCGAAAATATTCTATGTTGAAATAGGCTGGAAAAACGACAGAGTGCCCACTTTTAGGTTACCAGGTGCACGCATTGAAATTGCATGAAAACGCACAATGCAACAGGTGCCATAGGTGCTGTAAGTGCCCAACGGCCCATAGCTATGCACTGGTAATTTTTAAATATTTCTGGGCTATACACATTAAATACTTTGCCGGACAAGAGGCACTATGACTGGGATTCAATTCATAGAGCACTGCCCTTGGAGCCCACAAGCTCAGATGCCACATGCCACATACCACTTCCACATACCACAATGCCACTTCCACATGCCACTTCCACATACCACAATGCCACTTCCACAAGTGTCAAATGCCCCTTCACCAAGTGCCAAACGCCCCTTCACCAAGTGCCAAACAGCCCTTCACCAAGTGCCAAACAACCCTTCACCAAGTGCCAAATCCCCCAAACTAAGCCCTAAAACTAACCCTAACCCTAACCCTAACCCTAACCCTAACCCTAACCCTAACCCTAACCCTAACCCTAACCCTAACCCTAACCCTAACCCTAACCCTAACCCTAACCCTAACCCTAACCCTAACCCTAACCCTAACCCTAACCCTAACCCTAACCCTAACCCTAACCCTAACCCTAACCCTAACCCTAACCCTAACCCTAACCCTAACCCTAACCCTAACCCTAACCCTAACCCTAACCCTAACCCTAACCCTAACCCTAACCCTAACCCTAACCCTAACCCTAACCCTAACCCTAACCCTAACCCTAACCCTAACCCTAACCCTAACCCTAACCCTAACCCTAACCCTAACCCTAACCCTAACCCTAACCCTAACCCTAACCCTAACCCTAACCCTAACCCTAACCCTAACCCTAACCCTAACCCTAACCCTAACCCTAACCCTAACCCTAACCCTAACCCTAACCCTAACCCTAACCCTAACCCTAACCCTAACCCTAACCCTAACCCTAACCCTAACCCTAACCCTAACCCTAACCCTAACCCTAACCCTAACCCTAACCCTAACCCTAACCCTAACCCTAACCCTAACCCTAACCCTAACCCTAACCCTAACCCTAACCCTAACCCTAACCCTAACCCTAACCCTAACCCTAACCCTAACCCTAACCCTAACCCTAACCCTAACCCTAACCCTAACCCTAACCCTAACCCTAACCCTAACCCTAACCCTAACCCTAACCCTAACCCTAACCCTAACCCTAACCCTAACCCTAACCCTAACCCTAACCCTAACCCTAACCCTAACCCTAACCCTAACCCTAACCCTAACCCTAACCCTAACCCTAACCCTAACCCTAACCCTAACCCTAACCCTAACCCTAACCCTAACCCTAACCCTAACCCTAACCCTAACCCTAACCCTAACCCTAACCCTAACCCTAACCCTAACCCTAACCCTAACCCTAACCCTAACCCTAACCCTAACCCTAACCCTAACCCTAACCCTAACCCTAACCCTAACCCTAACCCTAACCCTAACCCTAACCCTAACCCTAACCCTAACCCTAACCCTAACCCTAACCCTAACCCTAACCCTAACACCTAACCCTAACCCTACCCCCAACCCTAACCCTAACCTTAACCCAGGTGGTACTGTTCCTGACACCAACCCTAACCCTAACCCTACCCCCAACCCTAACCCTAACCCTAACCCTAACCCTAACCCAGGTGGTACTGTTCCTGACACCAACCCTAACCCTAACCCTACCCCCAACCCTAACCCTAACCTTAACCCAGGTGGTACTGTTCCTGACACCAACCCAAACCCCAACCTTAACCCCAACCTCAACCCCAACCCCAACCTTAACCCAGGGGGTACTGTTCCTGACACCAACCCTAACCCTAACCCTACCCCCAACCCTAACCTTAACCTTAACCCAGGTGGTACTGTTCCTGACACCAACCCTAACCCCAACCCTAACCCTAACCTTAACCCAGGTGGTACTGTTCCTGACACCAACCCAAACCCTAACCTTAACCCCAACCCTAACCCCAATCCCATCTTGAGTACAGGGCCTGAACCCCAGAAGTTACCTATTATTAGCACTTACTCACACACAAATCAACGCATACACTTACGACTAAAAAGCGCATTTTTAAATACACAACATGCATTCCCCCCACTACAACCATTCCGAACCATCTCAGCATACAGGAGGAATCCCAATCTGAAGGACCTCTTAGTCCATGCAAAATTTTCAAACAGGCCCTCTCCCTCAGTACCCACGGAAAATCACTACTA
>NW_026600867.1:5000-12500 GCF_029448725.1 Salvelinus fontinalis | reverse complement strand
AAACCTCCATAAATCACTCAGGCCAGCACCCATTGATTTTTGCCCGTAAATAGTGCTCCCAGAGCGGGTATGGAATTCTGGATGCCCCCTAAAAGCAATTTCAACCATGGCACCTGGTAACCCAAAAAATGAAACAGAATATTTTTTGACTTTTTTTGGAAACCTCCTTAAATCACTCAGGCCGGACCCCCATTGACACGAGAAGAAAAAACAAAACAAAAATTTCCAGAAGAAAAAACATAGAATATTTTCTGACTTTTTTTGAAAACCTCCATAAATCACTCAGGCCAGCACACATTGATTTTTGCCCGTAAATAGTGCTCCCAGAGCGGGTATGGAATTCTGGATGCCCCCTAAAAGCAATTTCAACCATGGCACCTGGTAACCCAAAAAATGAAACAGAATATTTTTTGACATTTTTTGGAAACCTCCTTAAATCACTCAGGCCGGACCCCCATTGACACGAGAAGAAAAAACAAAACAAAAATTTCCAGAAGAAAAAACATAGAATATTTTCTGACTTTTTTTGAAAACCTCCATAAATCACTCAGGCCAGCACACATTGATTTTTGCCCGTAAATAGTGCTCCCAGAGCGGGTATGGAATTCTGGATGTCCCCTAAAAGCAATTTCAACCATGGCACCTGGTAACCCAAAAAATGAAACAGAATATTTTTTGACTTTTTTTGGAAACCTCCTTAAATCACTCAGGCCGGACCCCCATTGACACGAGAAGAAAAAACAAAACAAAAGTTCCAGAAGAAAAAACATAGAATATTTTCTGACTTTTTTTGAAAACCTCCATAAATCACTCAGGCCAGCACACATTGATTTTTGCCCGTAAATAGTGCTCCCAGAGCGGGTATGGAAGTCTGGATGCCCCCTAAAAGCATTTAAGGCTCTGTGTGTCTTTAAGCACCATATCCTTGCTGTGTGTGTGTGAGCTTTTCTTTGACATCTGTTTAGAGAAATGACTGATTTACAGTTCATGAAGGTTGCCTAATCACACACTTAAAGTTTTGGAAAGATCTGACTTTTTTAAGCCTTTGAAACAGCACCTGTGACCCCATTTTAAGGCACTTCCGGTTGGCACAGGAAGCTTAGAATCAACACAGGTAGACCTCATAGTGGCTTGATGGATTGACATTGAAGACAGGTTCATAAGACATTCATAACCCACATAGGGTTTATTTAAAGAATGCACGTTACATTTGCATATGATTCAACAGTGAAAAACATCACATCATATTGCAAACATAACACAGTGTTATATTTGCAATATGATGTATTGAATCATATTGCAAACATAACAGTGTGTTACATTTGCAATATGATGTGTTGAATCATATTGCAAACATAACACACACTGTTACATTTGCAATATGATGTGTTGATTCATATTGCAAATGTAACGCGCATTCTTTAAATACTTTAGAAATACAAAATTGAACATCCTGATGACCTCAGGATGGCCGGCCAGTGTTAGTGGTTCCTCTCCATCGCTCGTTGCGTGAAAATTTCATCATGTCGATTTTGCTGATGGTACCCCCGCGTTGAAACATATTGCAATTGTACAAAAGTCAACTAGCAAGTCGGTGTCCATCAGTCAATTGGATATTTTCAGACACCAAACTGATACCATCTGACACCAAACTCACTTTTTCCAACTCCTTTAGAAGCCAACTATAACATATTTCAGAGCAGGCCCAAAATTCACAGCGCCTTCCATTTAAACCATAATAAACCAAATAATACGTAGTTATGTTCTAGCTGCGGGTCCAATTTTCACATTATGTTTAGCCCTATGTGAGGCGACCTCGAATCCCAAGTTTCGGCTCGATAGTTCATTCGGTGCCCGAGCAAAACCCTAATTGGTGCTGAAAATCCACTGTTTTCATTGCCTTGCTACGGGGTCCTTGAATGAGCAATCAAACAGGCTCGTTGGAGTTTGTATCTATGGGCCGAGCCGGTTTCAATGCACCTAGTCTTGAGACTCTGGGACTTTTCTAAATGTCGTCCATTTCGTTGAGCTGAAATGAATTGAAAACATAGCAAATACACGAGGCTGTTTATCGGTCCGAGAACCTTCTAGAGCCACATAAATCACCGTGCACAATCGACCTGAGGTCTAGAACAGGTTTGTAAATTTTCAGAACTCTAGGTCTGACGGTTCTTTAAAAGTTCAAACAAAAGTAACTACTACATGCACTGTCTGCCTCTTAGCCCCTCAGTGTGTCCCTCCATCATTTCTGTTGATTTTGTATTTTTTTTTTTTTTGAAATCTGATGGGATGAATGACTGATTTACAGTTCAGGAGGGTTGTCTATTCACATATATGAAGTTTTGGAAAGATTTGACCTTTTTAACCCTTCAAAACAGCCCATTTGACACCAATTATGGCACTTCCGGTTGGCACAGGAAGTTGAAAATAAACACATATACTCACTGGAGTATGCTGTTTGAGAATCCTGAATTTTAAGTCTATATGTTAAAATTTGACTGATTTACATAGGGCTGAATGCACTATTTCTCTCAAACTGCAGGTTGGCTATTGCAAACACTTTTAGGGTGTTTTAACCACTTCCGGTTGCTCCAGGAAGCTTAGAATCGACACAGGTAGACCTCATGGTGGTCTGATGGACTGACATCAAAGACAGGTTCATAAGACAATCATAACCCACATAGGCTTTAGGTTGAATTTAGAGGTGCAGTCAATGTATTCCAATGGGGAGACATTTCATTGTAAACTATTTCATGTAAACACCTTCTTTTAACTGTGAAGGGTTAATGCCACAAGGTCAAGGTTAGGCTTGCACAGATCGGGAGGACCTTAGGATTGTTCCTGAGGTGAAATTGTGCATCTAACATTAACGGTTCTCTCTCTGTCTCCCAAAAGCAAATGAAATTGACATTAAGGTCAAAAGGTCATTTGTGTCCGTTCTCTTGTAACGGTCGCTGCGCTCAGACCGAGCGAGCTACGGTCAAGCGGGGCGTCTCGTTGAACTCGGCACGGCCTGGAGATAATAGTAATGCCATTGCAGGCTTTGTGTGTCGTTAAGCACCGTACTTTTTCACTCCATCATTGCTTGTGTGTGTGTTTGTGTGTGAGAGAGAGCTTTCCTTTGACATCTGCTTAGAGAAATGACTGATTTACTGTTCATGAGGGTTGTCTAATTACACAAATGAAGTTTTGAAAAGTTCTGACCTTTTTAACCCTTCGAAACAGAACCATGACTCCATTTTAAGGCACTTCCGGTTGGCACAGGAAGCTATAGTTAAACACATGTCTTGACTGGGGTATGCTGTTACAGAATCCTGAATTTGAAGTCTATACGTTAAGAATTGACTGATCTACATAGGGTTGAATGCAGTGATTTTTCAAAATTGCAAGTCATGTATATCAGGACATCTTTTAGGCTGATTTAACCACTTCCGGTTGCTCCAGGAAGCTTAGAATCGACACAGGTAGACCTCATGGTGGTCTGATGGACTGACATCAAAGACAGGTTCATAAGACAATCATAACCCACATAGGCTTTAGGTTGAATTTAGAGGTGCAGTCAATGTATTCCAATGGGGAGACATTTCATTGTCAACTATTTCATGTAAACACCTTCTTTTAACTGTGAAGGGTTAATGCCACAAGGTCAAGGTTAGGCTTGCACAGATCGGGAGGACCTTAGGATTGTTCCTGAGGTGAAATTGTGCATCTAACATTAACGGTTCTCTCTCTGTGTCCCAAAAGCAAATGAAATTGACATTAAGGTCAAAAGGTCATTTGTGTCCGTTCTCTTGTAACGGTCGCTGCGCTCAGACCGAGCGAGCTACGGTCAAGCGGGGCGTCTCGTTGAACTCGGCACGGCCTGGAGATAATAGTAATGCCATTGCAGGCTTTGTGTGTCGTTAAGCACCGTACTTTTTCACTCCATCACTGCTTTGTGTGTGTTTTTGTGTGTGAGAGAGCTTTCCTTTGACATCTGCTTAGAGAAATTACTGATTTACAGTTCATGTGGGTTGTCTAATCACACAATTGAAGTTTTGAAAAGTTCTGACCTTTTTAACCCTTCGAAACAGAACCATGACTCCATTTTAAGGCACTTCCGGTTGGCACAGGAAGCTATAGTTAAACACATATCTTGACTGGGGTATGCTGTTAAAGAATCCTGAGTTTTAAGTCTATACGTTAAGAATTGACTGATCTACATAGGGTTGAATGCAGTGATTTTTCAAAATTGCAAGTCATGTATATCAGGATATCTTTTAGGCTGATTTAACCACTTCCGGTTGCTCCAGGAAGCTTAGAATCAACACAGGTAGACCTCATAGTGGCCTGATGGACTGACATCAAAGACAGGTTCATAAGACATTCATAACCCATTTAGGCTTCAGGTTGAATTTAGAGGTGCAGTCAATGTGTTGCTATGGGATGACAACGACATGCTAGTTGACTTGCTAGGCGACTTTTGTACAATTTCAATATGTTTCAACGCGGGGGTACCATCACCAAAATCGACATGATGAAATTTCACCTAACGAGCGATGGAGAGGAACCACTGTCACTGCCCGGCCATCCTGAGGTCATCAGGACGTTGACTTTTGTATGTCCAAGGTATTTAAAGAATGCACGTTACATTTGCAATATGATTCAACATCACATCATATTGCAAATGTAACAGGCATTTGCAATATGAAAAACATCACATCATATTGCAAATGTAACGTGCATTCTCTTAAATACTTTAGAAATGCAAAAGTCAACGTTCTGATGACCTCAGGATGGCCGGGCAGTGATAGTGGTTCCTCTCCATCGCTCGTTTTGTGAAATTTCATCATGTCGCTTTTTCCTCATGGTACCTCCCCGTTGAAACATATTGCAATTGTACAAAAGTCAACGAGCAAGTCAGTGTCCATCAGTCAAATAGATATTTTCAGACACCAAACTGATACCATCTGACTCCAAACTCACTTTTTCCAACTCCTTTCGATGCCAACTATAACATATTTCAGAGCAGGCCCAAAATTCACAGCGCTTTCTCTTTAAACCATAATAAAACAAATAATACATAGTTATGTTCTAGCTGCGGGTCCAATGTTCACATTATGTTTAGCCCTATGTGAGGCGACCTCGAATCCCAAGTTTCGGCTCGATAGGTCATTCGGTGTCCGAGCAAAACGCTAATTGGTGCTGAAAATCCACTGTTTTCATTGCCTTGCTACGGGGTCCTTGAATGAGCAATCAAACAGGCTCGTTGGGGTCTGTCTCTATGGGCCGAGCCGGTTTCAACGCACCTAGTCTTGAGACTCTGGGACTTTTCTAAAGGTCGTCCGTTTCGTTGAGGTCAAATGAATTGAAAACATGGCAAATACACGAGGCTTTTTATCGATCCGAGAACCTTCTAGAGTCATATAATTCACTGTGCACAATCGACCTGAGGTCTAGAACAGGTTTGTAAATTTTTAGAACTCTAGGTCTGACGGTTCTTTAAAAGTTGGAACAAAAGTAACTACTGCAGGCACTGTCTGCCTCTTAGCCCCTCAGAGTGTCCCTCCATCATTTCTGTGTGGGTGTGAATTTTTTTTTTTTTGAGATCTGATGGGATGAATGACTGATTTACAGTTCAGGAAGGTTGTCTATTCACATATATGAAGTTTTGGAAAGATTTGACATTTTTAACCCTTTGAAACAGCCCATTTGACACCAATTATGGCACTTCCGGTTGGCACAGGAAGCTGAAAAAACCCACATATCATCACTGGAGTATGTTGTTACAGAATCCTGAGTTTTAAGTCTGTATGTTAAAAATTGACTGATTTACATAGGGTTGAATGCACTATTTCTCTCATACTGCATGTTGGGTATGGCAAACACTTTTAGGGTGATTTAACCACTTCCGGTTGCTCCAGGAAGCTTAGAATCGACACAGGTAGACCTCATGGTGGCCTGATGGACTGACATCAAAGACAGGTCCATAAGACAATCATAACCCACATAGGCTTTAGGTTGAATTTAGAGGTGCAGTCAATGTATTCCAATGGGGAGACATTTCATTGATGTAAACACCTTCTTTTAACTGTGAAGGGTTAATGCCACAAGGTCAGGGTTAGGCTTGCACAGATCGGGAGGACCTTAAGAACACTCCTGAGGTGAAATTGTGTTTCTAGCCTTAACGGTTCTCTCTCTGTGTCCCAAAAGCAAATGAAATTGACATTGAGGTCAAAAGGTCATTCGTGTCCGTTCTCTTGTAACGGTCGCTGCGCTCAGACCGAGCGAGCTACGGTCAAGCGGGGCATCTCGTTGAACTCGGCACGGCCTAGAGATAATAGTCATGCCATTTTGGGCTTTGTGTGTCTTTAAGCACCGTACTTTTTCACTCCATCCTTCCTTTTTGTGTGTGTGTTTTTGAGTGAGAGAGCTTTTCTTTGACATCTGTTTGGAAAAATGACTGATTACAGTTCATGAGGGTTGTCTAATCACACAAGTGAAGTTTTGAAAAGATCTGACCTTTATTACCCTTCAAACCTGACCCTATGGCACCATTTAAGGTACTTCCAGTTGACATAGGAAGCTGAACGTGAACACATACCCTCCTTGGGGTAGGCTCTTATATAATATTGAGTTTTAAGTCCTTATGTTAAGAGCGGACTTATTTAAAGAGGGTTAAAGGAGTGTGTGTTATTTCATAAAATCATATAAAATCACAGGATTCTCGCAGAGCTTCGAGACCCACTTTAAAAATGTACGTCTGAACACAGTGCAACTGGATCTGTGATTTTTTTGAAAAAAAAAATCCTCTTTGTGAACATCACCAAACGGTCAATGTACGATTTCTCTTAAATTACAATAGATAAATGGCTGGTTCTTTTTTTCCTGACACCGTATGCTTATGTACTTTGACATGAAGCGGTCAAATTAGCACCCCACTTGCGTTTTAACCCTTTAATCTCAGAAAAATAGCCATAACTCAAAAAGCGCCGAGGTCTCGACGCCATCTTGTTCGGGGCCAACTGCCCATTACTCCAAACCTACGCTCGCCGAGTTTCGTCTTCGAAATATTTTCAGTTTAGGAGAAAAGGCCGCGCTCGTTTGCCTAGTGCTCGTGCGCCTGCAATATGATTTATTTTCCCTCTTGTGGGAATTTTCGAGAATGCAGAAAAAAGTCAAAAATTTGTCATTTTTATAAAACGGAAACCGAAATTCCGAAACGTTTTTTTGAGTGACTTCCTGAAAGAGCTCTCCGCCGCCCACGGCCCGACGCCGTCCGCGATTTTCTGCGACGCAATAAGACGTCAGGTAAGGGACCGTACATTTGCAATGGGACTTTCTTCACTAACCATACGGCTCCCGTCTCAGAGTTCCCTTAAGGTATGTAAGGGAAGTCGGCAAGTCAGATCCGTAACTTCGGGATAAGGATTGGCTCTAAGGGCTACTTCAGCCCCGGACTGGGAGCGGTCCCAGCGAGGTGGTTTCCAATGTTACATTTTGTCCCTTAAGGACTAAATA
>NW_026600866.1:91839-109286 GCF_029448725.1 Salvelinus fontinalis | reverse complement strand
GGCTGTTAGAAGTGGTCCTATCTGATGACCCTCTAGATAACTGTATCAGATGGCTGTTAGAAGTGGTCCTATCTGATGTCCTCTAGATAACTGTATCAGATGGCTGTTAGAAGTGGTCCTATCTGATGACCCTCTAGATAACTGTATCAGATGGCTGTTAGAAGTGGTCCTATCTGATGACCTCTAGATAACTGTATCAGATGGCTGTTAGAAGTGGTCCTATCTGATGACCTCTAGATAACTGTATCAGATGGCTGTTAGAAGTGGTCCTATCTGATGACCTCTAGATAACTGTATCAGATGGCTGTTAGAAGTGGTCCTATCTGATGACCTCTAGATAACTGTATCAGATGGCTGTTAGAAGTGGTCCTATCTGATGTCCTCTAGATAACTGTATCAGATGGCTGTTAGAAGTGGTCCTATCTGATGACCTCTAGATAACTGTATCAGATGGCTGTTAGAAGTGGTCCTATCTGATGACCTCTAGATAACTGTATCAGATGGCTGTTAGAAGTGGTCCTATCTGATGTCCTCTAGATAACTGTATCAGATGGCTGTTAGAAGTGGTCCTATCTGATGACCCTCTAGATAACTGTATCAGATGGCTGTTAGAAGTGGTCCTATCTGATGACCTCTAGATAACTGTATCAGATGGCTGTTAGAAGTGGTCCTATCTGATGTCCTCTAGATAACTGTATCAGATGGCTGTTAGAAGTGGTCCTATCTGATGACCTCTAGATAACTGTATCAGATGGCTGTTAGAAGTGGTCCTATCTGATGACCTCTAGATAACTGTATCAGATGGCTGTTAGAAGTGGTCCTATCTGATGACTCCTCTAGATAACTGTATCAGATGGCTGTTAGAAGTGGTCCTATCTGATGACCTCCCTCTAGATAATTGTATCAGACGGCTGTTAGAAGTGGTCCTATCTGATGACCTCTAGATAACTGTATCAGATGGCTGTTAGAAGTGGTCCTATCTGATGTCCTCTAGATAACTGTATCAGATGGCTGTTAGAAGTGGTCCTATCTGATGACCTCTAGATAACTGTATCAGATGGCTGTTAGAAGTGGTCCTATCTGATGTCCTCTAGATAACTGTATCAGATGGCTGTTAGAAGTGGTCCTATCTGATGACCCTCTAGATAACTGTATCAGATGGCTGTTAGAAGTGGTCCTATCTGATGACCTCTAGATAACTGTATCAGATGGCTGTTAGAAGTGGTCCTATCTGATGACCTCTAGATAACTGTATCAGATGGCTGTTAGAAGTGGTCCTATCTGATGTCCTCTAGATAACTGTATCAGATGGCTGTTAGAAGTGGTCCTATCTGATGTCCTCTAGATAACTGTATCAGATGGCTGTTAGAAGTGGTCCTATCTGATGACCTCTAGATAACTGTATCAGATGGCTGTTAGAAGTGGTCCTATCTGATGTCCTCTAGATAACTGTATCAGATGGCTGTTAGAAGTGGTCCTATCTGATGTCCTCCCTCTAGATAACTGTATCAGATGGCTGTTAGAAGTGGTCCTATCTGATGACCCTCTAGATAACTGTATCAGATGGCTGTTAGAAGTGGTCCTATCTGATGTCCTCCCTCTAGATAACTGTATCAGATGGCTGTTAGAAGTGGTCCTATCTGATGACCTCCCTCTAGATAACTGTATCAGATGGCTGTTAGAAGTGGTCCTATCTGATGACCTCTAGATAACTGTATCAGATGGCTGTTAGAAGTGGTCCTATCTGATGTCCTCTAGATAACTGTATCAGATGGCTGTTAGAAGTGGTCCTATCTGATGACCTCCCTCTAGATAACTGTATCAGATGGCTGTTAGAAGTGGTCCTATCTGATGTCCTCTAGATAACTGTATCAGATGGCTGTTAGAAGTGGTCCTATCTGATGACCCTCTAGATAACTGTATCAGATGGCTGTTAGAAGTGGTCCTATCTGATGACCCTCTAGATAACTGTATCAGATGGCTGTTAGAAGTGGTCCTATCTGATGACCTCTAGATAACTGTATCAGATGGCTGTTAGAAGTGGTCCTATCTGATGACCTCCCTCTAGATAACTGTATCAGATGGCTGTTAGAAGTGGTCCTATCTGATGTCCTCCCTCTAGATAACTGTATCAGATGGCTGTTAGAAGTGGTCCTATCTGATGACCTCTAGATAACTGTATCAGATGGCTGTTAGAAGTGGTCCTATCTGATGACCTCTAGATAACTGTATCAGATGGCTGTTAGAAGTGGTCCTATCTGATGTCCTCTAGATAACTGTATCAGATGGCTGTTAGAAGTGGTCCTATCTGATGACCTCTAGATAACTGTATCAGATGGCTGTTAGAAGTGGTCCTATCTGATGACCTCTAGATAACTGTATCAGATGGCTGTTAGAAGTGGTCCTATCTGATGACCTCTAGATAACTGTATCAGATGGCTGTTAGAAGTGGTCCTATCTGATGACCTCTAGATAACTGTATCAGATGGCTGTTAGAAGTGGTCCTATCTGATGACCTCTAGATAACTGTATCAGATGGCTGTTAGAAGTGGTCCTATCTGATGTCCTCTAGATAACTGTATCAGATGGCTGTTAGAAGTGGTCCTATCTGATGACCTCTAGATAACTGTATCAGATGGCTGTTAGAAGTGGTCCTATCTGATGACCCTCTAGATAACTGTATCAGATGGCTGTTAGAAGTGGTCCTATCTGATGTCCTCCCTCTAGATAACTGTATCAGATGGCTGTTAGAAGTGGTCCTATCTGATGTCCTCTAGATAACTGTATCAGATGGCTGTTAGAAGTGGTCCTATCTGATGACCTCTAGATAACTGTATCAGATGGCTGTTAGAAGTGGTCCTATCTGATGACCTCTAGATAACTGTATCAGATGGCTGTTAGAAGTGGTCCTATCTGATGACCTCCCTCTAGATAACTGTATCAGATGGCTGTTAGAAGTGGTCCTATCTGATGACCTCTAGATAACTGTATCAGATGGCTGTTAGAAGTGGTCCTATCTGATGACCCTCTAGATAACTGTATCAGATGGCTGTTAGAAGTGGTCCTATCTGATGACCTCTAGATAACTGTATCAGATGGCTGTTAGAAGTGGTCCTATCTGATGTCCTCTAGATAACTGTATCAGATGGCTGTTAGAAGTGGTCCTATCTGATGACCTCTAGATAACTGTATCAGATGGCTGTTAGAAGTGGTCCTATCTGATGTCCTCTAGATAACTGTATCAGATGGCTGTTAGAAGTGGTCCTATCTGATGACCTCTAGATAACTGTATCAGATGGCTGTTAGAAGTGGTCCTATCTGATGACCTCTAGATAACTGTATCAGATGGCTGTTAGAAGTGGTCCTATCTGATGTCCTCTAGATAACTGTATCAGATGGCTGTTAGAAGTGGTCCTATCTGATGACCTCTAGATAACTGTATCAGATGGCTGTTAGAAGTGGTCCTATCTGATGACCTCTAGATAACTGTATCAGATGGCTGTTAGAAGTGGTCCTATCTGATGTCCCTCTAGATAACTGTATCAGATGGCTGTTAGAAGTGGTCCTATCTGATGTCCTCTAGATAACTGTATCAGATGGCTGTTAGAAGTGGTCCTATCTGATGACCTCTAGATAACTGTATCAGATGGCTGTTAGAAGTGGTCCTATCTGATGTCCTCTAGATAACTGTATCAGATGGCTGTTAGAAGTGGTCCTATCTGATGACCCTCTAGATAACTGTATCAGATGGCTGTTAGAAGTGGTCCTATCTGATGACCCTCTAGATAACTGTATCAGATGGCTGTTAGAAGTGGTCCTATCTGATGACCTCTAGATAACTGTATCAGATGGCTGTTAGAAGTGGTCCTATCTGATGTCCTCTAGATAACTGTATCAGATGGCTGTTAGAAGTGGTCCTATCTGATGACCCTCTAGATAACTGTATCAGATGGCTGTTAGAAGTGGTCCTATCTGATGACCTCTAGATAACTGTATCAGATGGCTGTTAGAAGTGGTCCTATCTGATGACCTCTAGATAACTGTATCAGATGGCTGTTAGAAGTGGTCCTATCTGATGTCCTCCCTCTAGATAACTGTATCAGATGGCTGTTAGAAGTGGTCCTATCTGATGACCTCTAGATAACTGTATCAGATGGCTGTTAGAAGTGGTCCTATCTGATGTCCTCTAGATAACTGTATCAGATGGCTGTTAGAAGTGGTCCTATCTGATGTCCTCTAGATAACTGTATCAGATGGCTGTTAGAAGTGGTCCTATCTGATGACCTCTAGATAACTGTATCAGATGGCTGTTAGAAGTGGTCCTATCTGATGACCTCTAGATAACTGTATCAGATGGCTGTTAGAAGTGGTCCTATCTGATGACCTCCCTCTAGATAACTGTATCAGATGGCTGTTAGAAGTGGTCCTATCTGATGACCTCTAGATAACTGTATCAGATGGCTGTTAGAAGTGGTCCTATCTGATGTCCTCTAGATAACTGTATCAGATGGCTGTTAGAAGTGGTCCTATCTGATGACCTCTAGATAACTGTATCAGATGGCTGTTAGAAGTGGTCCTATCTGATGACCTCTAGATAACTGTATCAGATGGCTGTTAGAAGTGGTCCTATCTGATGTCCTCTAGATAACTGTATCAGATGGCTGTTAGAAGTGGTCCTATCTGATGTCCTCTAGATAACTGTATCAGATGGCTGTTAGAAGTGGTCCTATCTGATGACCTCTAGATAACTGTATCAGATGGCTGTTAGAAGTGGTCCTATCTGATGTCCTCCCTCTAGATAACTGTATCAGATGGCTGTTAGAAGTGGTCCTATCTGATGACCTCTAGATAACTGTATCAGATGGCTGTTAGAAGTGGTCCTATCTGATGACCTCTAGATAACTGTATCAGATGGCTGTTAGAAGTGGTCCTATCTGATGACCTCTAGATAACTGTATCAGATGGCTGTTAGAAGTGGTCCTATCTGATGTCCTCTAGATAACTGTATCAGATGGCTGTTAGAAGTGGTCCTATCTGATGACCTCTAGATAACTGTATCAGATGGCTGTTAGAAGTGGTCCTATCTGATGACCTCCCTCTAGATAACTGTATCAGATGGCTGTTAGAAGTGGTCCTATCTGATGACCTCCCTCTAGATAACTGTATCAGATGGCTGTTAGAAGTGGTCCTATCTGATGACCCTCTAGATAACTGTATCAGATGGCTGTTAGAAGTGGTCCTATCTGATGTCCTCTAGATAACTGTATCAGATGGCTGTTAGAAGTGGTCCTATCTGATGACCTCTAGATAACTGTATCAGATGGCTGTTAGAAGTGGTCCTATCTGATGTCCTCTAGATAACTGTATCAGATGGCTGTTAGAAGTGGTCCTATCTGATGACCTCTAGATAACTGTATCAGATGGCTGTTAGAAGTGGTCCTATCTGATGTCCTCTAGATAACTGTATCAGATGGCTGTTAGAAGTGGTCCTATCTGATGACCTCTAGATAACTGTATCAGATGGCTGTTAGAAGTGGTCCTATCTGATGACCTCTAGATAACTGTATCAGATGGCTGTTAGAAGTGGTCCTATCTGATGACCTCTAGATAACTGTATCAGATGGCTGTTAGAAGTGGTCCTATCTGATGACCTCTAGATAACTGTATCAGATGGCTGTTAGAAGTGGTCCTATCTGGTGACCTCTAGATAACTGTATCAGATGGCTGTTAGAAGTGGTCCTATCTGATGACCTCTAGATAACTGTATCAGATGGCTGTTAGAAGTGGTCCTATCTGATTTATTTTCATTCTGATCTGTTTTATTTATTTGCTGACAAACGATGGCCTGTATTGTGTTTTGTATGTTACCTTAGATAACTGCATCAGCTGGCTGTTAGAGGAGGCCCTCTCAGGTAACGAGGAGCAGAAACCATTTGACTGTACTCTGAGAGCAGACATGAGCGTCCTCGTGGAGCTGGCCCTGGGCTCCACTAAGGAACCCACCAACAGTCTCTGGAGCAACATGCAGGACTACGCCACCAGCAAAGGTACAGGAGGGAGGGATTGTAATCTGGATGAACTATAATACATTACAGACATGGTGTGGATTGTATGACAGTAGTAGAATGGTTCACAAGTAGTGAACATTCAGTTACTTCCAGATGCAAGAACGTCATGAATGAATGAATGCTCCCACTGTGTATTGAGTGATGCCCACTTTCTGTTGAATGCTCCCACTGTGTATTGAGTGATGCCCACTTTCTGTTGAATGCTCCCACTGTGTATTGAGTGATGCCCGCTCTCTGTTGAATGCTCCCACTGTGTATTGAGTGATGCCCGCTCTCTGTTGAATTCTCCCACTGTGTATTGAGTGATGCCCGCTATCTGTTGAATGCTCCCACTGTGTATTGAGTGATGCCCGCTCTCTGTTGAATTCTCCCACTGTGTATTGAGTGATGCCCGCTCTCTGTTGAATTCTCCCACTGTGTATTGAGTGATGCCCGCTCTCTGTTGAATGCTCCCACAGTGTATTGAGTGATGCCCGCTCTCTGTTGAATTCTCCCACTGTGTATTGAGTGATGCCCGCTCTCTGTTGAATGCTCCCACAGTGTATTGAGTGATGCCCGCTCTCTGTTGAATGCTCCCACTGTGTATTGAGTGATGCCCGCTCTCTGTTGAATGCTCCCACAGTGTATTGAGTGATGCCCGCTCTCTGTTGAATGCTCCCACAGTGTATTGAGTGATGCCCGCTCTCTGTTGAATGCTCCCACAGTTTATTGAGTGATGCCCGCTCTCTGTTGAATGCTCCCACAGTTTATTGAGTGATGCCCGCTCTCTGTTGAATGCTCCCACAGTTTAATCAGTTTGAGTGATGCCCGCTCTCTGTTGAATGCTCCCACAGTGTATTGAGTGATGCCCGCTCTCTGTTGAATGCTCCCACAGTTTATTGAGTGATGCCCGCTCTCTGTTGAATGCTCCCACAGTTTATTGAGTGATGCCTTCTCTCTGGTGAATGCTCCCACAGTTTATTGAGTGATGCCCGCTCTCTGTTGAATGCTCCCACAGTTTAATCAGTTTGAGTGAGGCCTTCTCTCTGGTGAATGCTCCCACAGTTTAATCAGTTTGAGTGAGGCCTTCTCTCTGGTGAATGCTCCCACAGTTTATTCAGTTTATTGAGTGATGCCCGCTCTCTGTTAAATTCTACCAAAGTTTTAATCAGTCTATTCAGTTTCTTTTCATTCAGTGTAATGGAGCGTCAGCAGTGTGTCCAAAGCAGAGTATTATTCCTGCTGTAATATATAGTGATATCCATGTATTTGTCTTGTGTTCCCAGACTGGGACAATGTAGTGTAGAATAAGCAGAGTATTATTCCTGCTGTAATATATAGTGATGTCCATGTATTTGTCTTGTGTTCCCAGACTGGGACAATGTAGTGTAGAATAAGCAGAGTATTATTCCTGCTGTAATATATAGTGATGTCCATGTATTTGTCTTGTGTTCCCAGACTGGGACAATGTAGTGTAGAATAAGCAGAGTATTATTCCTGCTGTAATATATAGTAGTGATATCCATGTATTTGTCTTGTGTTCCCAGACTGGGACAATGCCTCTCTCTGTAATGAGACCTTATTGGACACAGTGTCCAGGTTTGTCCTGGCTGCTCTACTGAAGCATACCGGCCTGCTGGGCCAAGCCTGTGGAGAGGGCAGGTAATACTACTGCACACCCATCATGGTCCTGCCTTCCCAATGGCACCCTATTCCATATATAGTGCACTACTTTAGACCAGGGTCAGTAGGACTCTGGCACCCTATTCCCTATATAGTGCACTACTATAGACCAGAGCCCTATTCATTATATAGTGGTACTACTATAGACCAGGGTCAGTTGGACTCTGGCACCCTATTCCCTATTATAGTGTACTACTATAGACCAGGGTCAGTAGGACTCTGGCACCCTATTCCCTATATATAGTGCACTACTTTAGACCAGGGTCAGTAGGACTCTGGCACCCTATTCCCTATATAGTGCTCTACTTTAGACCAGGGTCAGTAGGACTCTGGCACCCTATTCCCTATATAGTGGTACTACTTTAGACCAGGGTCAGTAGGACTCTGGCACCCTATTCCCTATATAGTGCACTAATTTAGACCAGGGTCAGTAGGACTCTGGCACCCTATTCCCTATATAGTGCACTACTATAGACCAGGGTCAGTAGGACTCTGGCACCCTATTCCCTATATAGTGCACTACTTTAGACCAGGGTCAGTATGACTCTGGCACCCTATTCCCTACATAGTGCACTACTTTAGACCAGGGTCAGTAGGACTCTGGCACCCTATATGGTGCCGTTTGACACATGCTTATTCTGGAGAGTGTTGGTCTCTGCTGCTGCACATGCCTTGTCTATTTCATGTGGCAGGCTGGGTTCACCAGTCAGTGTGTCTCTGTGTGTGTTTCCACCAGGTACCAGCCTTGTAAGACGCTGGCTGAGGTGTACCGTAGTGTCTACAAGGTCAGGAACCGCCTGCTGGCCTGCAAGAACATGGACGTCATCCAGACACGCTCGTCTTCCCGGGAGAGGAGGGTAAGTGACCTGGTTCTTCTTCAGTAACCGGTCCGCTGGTCCATAAAACATCCTTTCAGTCCCACCTCAGGGTCTACTGCCTTATCCCAAATCAACCCCTAACCCGCTACATCCTAGAGACCCTTCAGTAACCGGTCCGCTGGTCCATAAAACATCCTTTCAGTCCCACCTCAGGGTCTACTGCCTTATCCCAAATCAACCCCTAACCCGCTACATCCTAGAGACCCTTCAGTAACCGGTCCGCTGGTCCATTAAACATCGTTTCAGTCCCACCTCAGGGTCTACTGCCTTATCCCAAATCAACCCCTAACCCCCTACATCCTAGAGACCCTTCAGTAACCGGTCCGCTGGTGCTTTTCAGAATGAAGTCCTTTGACCTCTAACCTCCACGGGCCTCAGTTCAATTTAAAGAGATGCTTCTGGATGTTTTTCTTACTTCCCCAGAGTCAGATGAACTTGTAGATACTATTTGTATGTCTCTGCGTTCAGTATGAATGTCACACCCTGGTCTTAGTATTCTTTGTTTTCTTTATGTTCTTTAGTTAGGTCAGGGTGTGACATGGGGAATGTATGTGTTTTGTAGTGTCTATGGGGTGTTGTATGTGTATGGGGCAGAGTAGATTGGTAGTTGTCTAGTTATGTCTATGGCTGCCTAGATTGGTTCTCAATCAGAGACAGCTGTCATTCATTGTCTCTGATTGGGAGCCATATTTAAGGCAGCCATAGGCAGTAGGCTTTTGTGGGGTAGTTGTCTATGTTGTACGTTTGTAGCTTGTGGTTGCACTTACGTCTTTAGCTTCGCGATCGTTTGTTGTTTTGTTTTCGTTTTTGTAATAGTGTTCGTTGCGTGTTTTTTCCCTTCTCTAAAATAAAAGAGATGTTATTTTGCACACGCTGCGCCTTGGTCCACTCTCTCTCACGAAGACGATCGTGACAATGAAGAAAGTTTGAGGTAGTTCCGTGAGCCAATGCTAACTAGCGTTAGCACAATGACTAAAGGTCTATGGTATGTACTAGCATGCTAGCAGTGTGCAACATGCCACTAGTGCCTCCTTGTGATAGTTTGTCACAAAAACCTGTACCTGGCACTGATCAGATTGTTGGTGTTTGTTGACGGGTGTCTTCCACTGTGCCTGATCAGATTGTTTGGTCATTATTAACGTGTGTCCTGTCCTGTGCCTGATCAGATTGTTTGGTCTTTATTAACGTGTGTCCTGTCCTGTGCCTGATCAGATTGTTTGGTCTTTATTAACGTGTGTCTTGTCCTGTGCCTGATCAGATTGTTTGGTCTTTATTAACGTGTGTCCTGTCCTGTGCCTGATCAGATTGTTTGGTCTTTATTAACGTGTGTCCTGTCCTGTGCCTGATCAGATTGTTTGGTCTTTATTAACGTGTGTCCTGTCCTGTGCCTGATCAGAATGTTTGGTCTTTATTAACGTGTGGCTACTTGTCTTCTCAAGGGGCGGTAGTAAGCTAGCCAGGCTACGTGTCTTCTCAAAGGGGTAGTAGTAAGCTAGCCAGGCTACTTGTTTTCTCAAGGGGGCAGTAGTAAGCTAGCCAGGCTACGTGTCTTCTCAAGGGGGCAGTAGTAAGCTAGCCAGGCTACTTGTCTTCTCAAGGGGGCAGTAGTAAGCTAGCCAGGCTACTTGTCTTCTCAAGGGGGCGGTAGTAAGCTAGCCAGGCTACGTGTCTTCTCAAGGGGGTAGTAGTAAGCTAGCCAGGCTACTTGTCTTCTCAAGGGGGCTGTAGTAAGCTAGCCAGGCTACTTGTCTTCTCAAGGGGGCAGTAGTAAGCTAGCCAGGCTACTTGTCTTCTCAAGGGGGCAGTAGTAAGCTAGCCAGGCTACGTGTCTTCTCAAGGGGGTAGTAGTAAGCTAGCCAGGCTACTTGTCTTCTCAAGGGGGTAGTAGTAAGCTAGCCAGGCTACTTGTCTTCTCAAGGGGGCAGTAGTAAGCTAGCCAGGCTACTTGTCTTCTCAAAGGGGCAGTAGTAAGCTAGCCAGGCTACTTGTCTTCTCAAAGGGGTAGTAGTAAGCTTGCCAGGCTACTTGTCTTCTCAGGGGGCAGTAGTAAGCTAGCCAGGCTACTTGTCTTCTCAAGGGGGCAGTAGTAAGCTAGCCAGGCTACTTGTCTTCTCTAGGGGGCAGTAGTAAGGTAGCCAGGCTACTTGTCTTCTCAGGGGGCAGTAGTAAGCTAGCCTGGTGTGTTATTTGTTTTAAATACATTTAATATAGTATAGAATATATTATATTATATTTGTTTATTTTAATTCTACCAGTTATCAATTGTTCAACGTTAAAAAAAAAACGTATACAATTCTGTGACTTTTTGGGCCGTGGTATCGTTTAGGTTTTGTTTCGATATCGAGTATTGTGATAATAAACCTGATATTCTGGTATCAAAGTCAAAATTCTGGTATCGGGACAAGACTTTTAACGGGTGTCCGGTGCTGTGCCCGATCAGATTTCAGACAATCAGGACTCGCTGGAGATGGACCCCCAGGAGCACTCGTTCACGAGGACCATCGACGAGGAGGCGGAGCTAGAAGAGAGGACGGACCGAGAAAGGGAGGATGTGCATCAGGAGCAGGATGAGGAAGAGGAGGAGAGAGAGCACGAAGTCATGACCGCTGGGAGTGAGTAGTTCACTTTACTGCATGGACACAACACTCTCACTGAATGTCCTCCTACCAGACACACACTGAATAGACTGTCACTTAACACACTGCTACCTAGCAGACTCATCTTCCTCTTCCTCCCTGAATTCACTTGGACTCAATATGTTTAAGACACTCAGACTGTCACTGAACACACTGCTACCTAGCAGACTCATCTTCCTCTTCCTCATCCTCCCTGAATTCACTTGGACTGAATATGTTTAAGACACTCAGACTGTCACTGAACACACTGCTACCTAGCAGACTCATCTTCCTCTTCCTCTTCCTCCCTGAATTCACTTGGACTGAATATGTTTAAGACACTCAGACTGTCACTGAACACACTGCTACCTAGCAGACTCATCTTCCTCTTCCTCATCCTCCCTGTTGACCTGTAGTGTGTGGTGCTGACCTGTAGTGTGTGGTGCTGACCTGTAGTGTGTGGTGCTGACCTGTAGTGTGTGGTGTTGACCTGTAGTGTGTGGTGTTGACCTGTAGTGTATGGTGTTGACCTGTAGTGTGTGGTGCTGACCTGTAGTGTGTGGTGCTGACCTGTAGTGTGTGGTGTTGACCTGTAGTGTGTTGACCTGTAGTGTGTGGTGCTGACCTGTAGTGTGTGGTGTAGTGTGTGGTGTTGACCTGTAGTGTGTGGTGTTGACCTGTAGTGTGTTGACCTGTAGTGTGTGGTGCTGACCTGTAGTGTGTGGTGCTGACCTGTAGTGTGTGGTGCTGACCTGTAGTGTGTTGACCTGTAGTGTGTGGTGCTGACCTGTAGTGTGTGGTGTTGACCTGTAGTGTGTGGTGTTGACCTGTAGTGTGTGGTGTTGACCTGTAGTGTGTGGTGTTGACCTGTAGTGTGTGGTGCTGACCTGTAGTGTGTGGTGCTGACCTGTAGTGTGTGGTGCTGACCTGTAGTGTGTGGTGCTGACCTGTAGTGTGTGGTGTTGACCTGTAGTGTGTGGTGCTGACCTGTAGTGTGTGGTGTTGACCTGTAGTGTGTGGTGTTGACCTGTAGTGTGTGGTGTTGACCTGTAGTGTGTGGTGTTGACCTGTAGTGTGTGGTGCTGACCTGTAGTGTGTGGTGTTGACCTGTAGTGTGTGGTGTTGACCTGTAGTGTGTGGTGTAGTGTGTGGTGCTGACCTGTAGTGTGTGGTGTTGACCTGTAGTGTGTGGTGTTGACCTGTAGTGTGTGGTGTAGTGTGTGGTGCTGACCTGTAGTGTATGGTGTAGTGTGTGGTGTTGACCTGTAGTGTGTGGTGTTGACCTGTAGTGTGTGGTGTTGACCTGTAGTGTGTGGTGTAGTGTGTGGTGCTGACCTGCAGTGTGTGGTGCTGACCTGTAGTGTGTGGTGATGACCTGTAGTGTGTGGTGCTGACCTGTAGTGTGTGGTGTTGACCTGTAGTGTGTGGTGCTGACCTGTAGTGTGTGGTGCTGACCTGTAGTGTGTGGTGTTGACCTGTAGTGTGTGGTGTTGACCTGTAGTGTGTGGTGTTGACCTGTAGTGTGTGGTGTTGACCTGTAGTGTGTGGTGCTGACCTGTAGTGTGTGGTGTTGACCTGTAGTGTGTGGTGTTGACCTGTAGTGTGTGGTGTAGTGTGTGGTGCTGACCTGTAGTGTGTGGTGTTGACCTGTAGTGTGTGGTGTTGACCTGTAGTGTGTGGTGTAGTGTGTGGTGCTGACCTGTAGTGTATGGTGTAGTGTGTGGTGTTGACCTGTAGTGTGTGGTGTTGACCTGTAGTGTGTGGTGTTGACCTGTAGTGTGTGGTGTAGTGTGTGGTGCTGACCTGCAGTGTGTGGTGCTGACCTGTAGTGTGTGGTGATGACCTGTAGTGTGTGTGAACCAGTTTGGCAGGTTTTGGCCTCGTTGCTGCTTGCCACTGTTATTTACATCTGTCTCTGTAACTCTGGATACTCCAAGGAGAACCGTTGGAACCCCCTCCTGGTCCTTGGACAAGTTCAATAATATTAGATTTGTTATATTTTAGAGGGAATTTAAAGGGAAATTTAAAGGGAATTTGCTCCAAAACAAATCTGTGGGGACTATTATGAGAAGGAATGAGGACTTGTATTCACGGTTCAAATAGCACCTAGCTCCTTCTCCTGACCTCCGACCCTACCGATGCTACCAGTTCAAACCCAATCGGTGTAATCAATAGTAGGGCTATGGCTCCACCTAGCCGACCAATGGGCGCCCAAAGGTACAGGGATAGGACAAGGGGACCTGGGTTATACAGCCTTGAATGAGTCTTACTGTAGTCTGGCAGGACTAGCATGGGTTAGAGCCTCATTATACCTACGTCACGGCCTGGTTAGCCTTGAATGAGTCTTACTGTAGTCTGGCAGGACTAGCATGGGTTAGAGCCTCATTATACCTACGTCACGGCACGGTTTGTCGCGTAGCTTCCTTTAACCCGGCGCCCTGTGTGATGTCTCTCTGTGTCTGTCTGTCGCACGGCACAGAAATCTTTCAATGTTTCCTCTCAGCGCGGGAGGCGGCGAGGAGCCGGGAAAGGGAGAGGGCCAGCAGCAGCGCCGGGGGAGGCCTGACCTCAGGAGGAACCAGAGGGGGAGGTAAGAGAAGGAGGTGGGGGTGGAGGTGGAGATGGAGGAGGAAGGGGTGGTGGTGGAGGTGGGGGAGGAGGAGGATGGGTGGAGGAGGAGTGGGTAAGGGAAGGAGGAGGTGGGGAAGGAGGGGTGGAGGAGGAGTGGGTAAGTGGAGGTGGGGAGGAGGAGGATGGGTGGAGGAGGAGGAGGAGGAGGGGTGGAGGAGGAGGGGGTAAGGGAAGGAGGAGGTGGGGGAGGAGGAGGAGGGGTGGAGGAGGAGGGGTGGAGGAGGAGGAGGAGGTGGAAGAGGTGGGGGGGTGGAGGAGGAGTGGGTAAGGGAAGGAGGAGGTGGAGGTGGGGGAGGAGGAGGAGTGGGTAAGGGAAGGAGGAGGTGGAGGTGGGGGAGGAGGAGGATGGGTGGAGGAGGAGTGGGTAAGGGAAGGAGGAGGTGGAGGAGGAGGGAGTGGGTAAGGGAAGGAGGAGGTGGGGGAGGAGGAATTGGAGGAGGTGGGGGAGGGGGTGGAGATGGAGGAGGAAGGGGTGGAGGAGGAGGATGGAGGAGGAAGGGGTGGTGTTGGGGTGGGGGAGGAGGAGGGGTGGAGGAGGAGGGGTTAAGGGAAGGAGGAGGAGGAGGATGGAGGAGGAGGAAGGGGTGGTGGTGGAGGTTGGGGTGGAGGAGGAGGAGGTGGAGGAGGGGGTGGAGGAGGAGGTGAGGTGGGGGGGTGGAGGAGGAGGGAGTGGGTAAGGGAAGAAGGAGGTGTGGGAGGAGGTGGGGGAGGTGGAGATGGAGGAGGAGGTTATTGTCAGTGTAATATAACATAATATAACATAATATGATATGATATAATATAACATAATATAACATGATATAATATAATGCAATATAATATAACATAATATAACATAATATAACATAATATAACATAATATAACATGATATAATATAATGCTATATAATATAACATAATATGATATAATATAATATAACATAATATAACATGATATAATATAATGCTATATAATATAACATAATATAACATAATACAATATAATATAACATGATATAATATAACATAATATGATATCATATAACATAATATGAAATAACATAATATAACATAACATAATGTGATATAATACAACATAATATGATATAATATAATATGATATAACATATAATATAACATATGATATAACATAATACAATATGATATAATATAACATAATATAACATATTATAATATAACATATTATAATATGATATAATATAACATAATATGAAATAACATAATATAACATAATATAACATAATATAACATTATATAATATAACATAATATGATATAATATATAATATAACATATGATATAACATAATACAATATGATATAATATAACATAATATAACATAATATAATATAACATAATATAATATAACATAATATGATATGATATAATATAACATAATATAACATAATATGATATAACATAATATAATATAACATAATATGATATGATATAATATAACATAATATAACATAATATGATATAATATAACATAATATGATATAACATAATATGATATAATATATAATATGATATGATATAACATAATATGATATAATATGATATAATATAACATAATATAACATAATATGATATAATATATAATATGATATAATATAACATAATATGATATGATATAACATAATATGATATAATATATAATATGATATGATATAACATAATATGATATAATATGATATAATATAACATAATATAACATAATATGATATAATATATAATATGATATGATATAACATAATATAACATGATATGATGTAATATATAATATGATATGATATAACATAATATGATATAACATAATATGATGTAATATATAATATGATATGATATAACATAATATAACATAATATGATATAATATATAATATGATATGATATAACATAATATAACATGATATGATGTAATATATAATATGATATGATATAACATAAGCAGCCCATTTGTCCTGTGTAAAATGACCCTTTCTATAGTAATAGTGTGTTGTTGTTATTAGGGGAGGAGGAGGCCACGACATCCCAGGAGGAGCAGCACGGGAGAGACGGCTGTACAGGGCCGCCTGAGGGACAGGACCTGTACACGGCCGCCTGTAACTCTGTGGTGCACCGCTGTGCTCTGCTGGTGCTGGGGGTCAGCCCGGTACTGGGGGAACTGGGGAAGCAGCACCAGGACGAGGGACACGGCACCTTCCAGTCAGCCGGCCAGGGACAGCAGGACGGGACGGGCTTCATGACCAGGTCAGAACGTGTAGTACTGACTGTCTGGTCTGTGTAGTACTGACTGTGGTCTCTGTGGTCTCTGTCCTCTGTTATGTGTAGTACTGACTGTGGTCTCTGTCCTCTGCTATGTGTAGTACTGACTGTGGTCTCTGTGGTCTCTGTCCTCTGTTCTGTGTAGTACTGACTGTGGTCTCTGTGGTCTCTGTCCTCTGTTATGTGTAGTACTGACTGTGGTCTCTGTGTTATGTGTAGTAATGACTGTGGTCTGTGTAGTACTGACTGTGGTCTCTGTGGTCTCTGTCCTCTGTTCTGTGTAGTACTGACTGTGGTCTCTGTGGTCTCTGTCCTCTGTTATGTGTAGTACTGACTGTGGTCTCTGTGTTATGTGTAGTAATGACTGTGGTCTGTGTAGTACTGACTGTGGTCTCTGTGGTCTCTGTCCTCTGTTCTGTGTAGTACTGACTGTGGTCTGTGTGGTCTCTGTCCTCTGTTCTGTGTAGTACTGACTGTGGTCTCTGTCCTCTGTTATGTGTAGTACTGACTGTGGTCTCTGTGGTCTCTGTCCTCTGTTATGTGTAGTACTGACTGTGGTCTCTGTGGTCTCTGTCCTCTGTTATGTGTAGTACTGACTGTGGTCTCTGTGGTCTCTGTCCTCTGTTATGTGTAGTACTGACTGTGGTCTCTGTCCTCTGTTATGTGTAGTACTGACTATGGTCTCTGTGGTCTCTGTCCTCTGTTATGTGTAGTACTGACTGTGGTCTCTGTGGTCTCTGTCCTCTGTTATGTGTAGTACTGACTGTGGTCTCTGTGGTCTCTGTCCTCTGTTATGTGTAGTACTGACTGTGGTCTCTGTCCTCTGTTATGTAGGAGTGAGAGTCTGAGTACAGAGAGCTGTTCGGCCCAGTCCAGCCCCAACTACAGGCTGATGAAGTCCAGGAGCGAATCAAATCTATCCCTGTCTGATGAGGAGGGATGCTCTGTGGTCAGTCACCACACTGGGCCTCCTTCTGTCTGCCTACCTTTGTCTCTCTCTCATCTCTTCATATCTAATTTATCTCTCTCATCACTCTCTTTCTCTCTCTCTCTCTCTCTCTCTCTCTCTCTCTCTCTCTCTCTCTCTCTCTCTCTCTCTCTGTGTGTGTTTCTCTGGCTCCCCCCTCTCTCTCTGTGTCTCTCTTTGTCTCCTCCTTCTCTCTCTCTCTGTGCTTCCCACTCTCTCTCTCTCTCTCTCTCTCTCTCTCTCTGTGTTTCTCTGTCTCCCCCCTCTCTCTCTTTGTGTCTCTCTTTGTCTCCCCCCCTCTCTCTCTCTCTGTGTCTCTCTTTGTCTCCCCCACCCTCTCTCTCTCTGTCTCTCTCTGTG
>NW_026600866.1:54339-86839 GCF_029448725.1 Salvelinus fontinalis | reverse complement strand
CAGGGCTGAGGTGAGAACCATCCTGGTCATAGAGCAACAACAGAACAGGGCTGAGGTGAGAACCATCCTGGTCATAGAGCAACAACGGAACAGGGCTGAGGTGAGAACCCTCCTGGTCATAGATCAACAACAGAACAGGGCTGAGGTGAGAACCATCCTGGTCATAGAGCAACAATAGTACAGAGTCAATGTGGAGGCTATATACAGGGGGTACCGGTACAGAGTCAATGTGGAGGCTATATACAGGGTGTTACGGTACAGAGTCAATGTGGAGGCTATATACAGGTGGTACCGGTACAGAGTCAATGTGGAGGCTATATACAGGGGGTACCGGTACAGAGTCAATGTGGAGGCTATATACAGGGTGTTACGGTACAGAGTCAATGTGGAGGCTATATACAGGTGGTACCGGTACAGAGTCAATGTGGAGGCTATATACAGGTGGTACCGGTACAGAGTCAATGTGGAGGCTATATACAGGTGGTACCGGTACAGAGTCAATGTGGAGGCTATATACAGGGTATTACGGTACAGAGTCAATGTGGAGGCTATATACAGGTGGTACCGGTACAGAGTCAATGTGGAGGCTATATACAGGGGGTACCGTTACAGAGTCAATGTGGAGGCTATATACAGGGGGTAACGGTACAGAGTCAATGTGGAGGCTATATACAGGGTATTACGGTACAGAGTCAATGTGGAGGCTATATACAGGGGGTACCGGTACAGAGTCAATGTGGAGGCTATATACAGGGGGGTACCGGTACAGAGTCAATGTGAAGGCTATATACAGGGGGGTACCGGTACAGAGTCAATGTGGAGGCTATATACAGGTGGTACCGGTACAGAGTCAATGTGGAGGCTATATACAGGTGGTACTGGTACAGAGTCAATGTGGAGGCTATATACAGGTGGTACCGGTACAGAGTCAATGTGGAGGCTATATACAGGGTATTACGGTACAGAGTCAATGTGGAGGCTATATACAGGTGGTACCGGTACAGAGTCAATATGGAGGCTATATACAGGGTATTACGGTACAGAGTCAATATGGAGACTATATACAGGGGGTACCGGTACAGAGTCAATGTGGAGGCTATATACAGGGGGTACCGGTACAGAGTCAATGTGGAGGCTATATACAGGGGGTACCGGTACAGAGTCAATGTGGAGGCTATATACAGGTGGTACCGGTACAGAGTCAATGTGGAGGCTATATACAGGTGGTACCGGTACAGAGTCAATGTGGAGGCTATATACAGGGGGTACCGGTACAGAGTCAATGTGGAGGCTATATACAGGTGGTACCGGTACAGAGTCAATGTGGAGGCTATATACAGGTGGTACCGGTACAGAGTCAATGTGGAGGCTATATACAGGTGATACCGGTACAGAGTCAATGTGGAGGCTATATACAGGTGGTACCGGTACAGAGTCAATGTGGAGGCTATATACAGGGTATTACGGTACAGAGTCAATGTGGAGGCTATATACAGGTGATACCGGTACAGAGTCAATGTGGAGGCTATATACAGGTGATACCGGTACAGAGTCAATGTGGAGGCTATATACAGGGGGTACCGGTACAGAGTCAATGTGGAGGCTATATACAGGTTGTACCGGTACAGAGTCAATGTGGAGGCTATATACAGGGTATTACAGTACAGAGTCAATGGGGAGGCTATATACAGGGTGTTACGGTACAGAGTCAATGTGGAGGCTACATACAGGGTATTACGGTACAGAGTCAATGTGGAGGCTATATACAGGGTATTACGGTACAGAGTCAATGTGGAGGCTATATACAGGGTGTTACGGTACAGAGTCAATATGGAGGATATATACAGGGTGTTACCAGTCAATATGGAGGCTATATACAGTTGGTACCGGTACAGAGTCAATGTGGAGGCTATATACAGGTGGTACCGGTACAGAGTCAATGTGGAGGCTATATACAGGGTATTACGGTACAGAGTCAATGTGGAGGCTATATACAGGTGGTACCGGTACAGAGTCAATGTGGAGGCTATATACAGGTGGTACCGGTACAGAGTCAATGTGGAGGCTATATACAGGGGGTACCGGTACAGAGTCAATGTGGAGGCTATATACAGGGTATTACGGTACAGAGTCAATGTGGAGGCTATATACAGGTTGTACCGGTACAGAGTCAATGTGGAGGCTATATACAGGGTATTACGGTACAGAGTCAATGGGGAGGCTATATACAGGGGGTACCGGTACAGAGTCAATGTGGAGGCTATATACAGGTGGTACCGGTACAGAGTCAATGTGGAGGCTATATACAGGGTGTTACGGTACAGAGTCAATATGGAGGATATATACAGGGTGTTACCAGTCAATATGGAGGCTATATACAGGGGGTACCGGTACAGAGTCAATGTGGAGGCTATATACAGGGGGTACCGGTACAGAGTCAATGTGGAGGTTATATACAGGGGGTACTGGTACAGAGTCAATGTGGAGGCTACAAACAGGTGGTACCGGTACAGAGTCAATGTGGAGGCTATATACAGGGAGTTACGGTACAGAGTCAATGTGGAGGCTATATACAGGGGGTACCGGTACAGAGTCAGTGTGGAGGCTATATACAGGGTGTTACGGTACAGAGTCAATGTGGAGGCTATATACAGGGTGTTACGGTACAGAGTCAATATGGAGACTATATACAGGGTGTTACGGTACAGAGTCAATGTGGAGGCTATATACAGGGTGTTACGGTACAGAGTCAATATGGAGACTATATACAGGGTGTTACGGTACAGAGTCAATATGGAGACTATATACAGGGGGTACCAGTCAATGTGCTGGTAGTATTGACTATATGTCTGTAATCTGATTCATTCTGGGACTAATGTGTGTCATTGTTTTCTCCAGCTGCGTCTGGAGGCTCTACACCAGATGGTGGTGCTGATCTCTGGGATGGAGGAGAAGAGTAGCCAGGCTGCAGAAAGTGGGGGGAGCGGACCAGGAGGTCGACCCAGCCCCAGCGTTGCCTTCCAGTCCTCCTCTCTCCTCACCTCCGTCAGGTTACAGTTCCTGGCTGGATGTTTCGGTCTAGGGACTGTGGGCACCGGGGGACGGAAGGGAGAGAGTGTCCAACTACACCATTACCAGGTACGGGGGGACTAGGGAGAGAGTGTCCAGGTACGGGGGGACTAGGGAGAGAGTGTCCAGGTACGGGGGGGACTAGGGAGAGAGTGTCCAGGTACGGGGGGGACTAGGGAGAGAGTGTCCAACTACACCACTACCAGGTACGGGGGGACTAGGGAGAGAGTGTCCAACTACATCACTACCAGGTACGGGGGGACTAGGGAGAGAGTGTCCAACTACATCACTACCAGGTACGGGGGGGACTAGGGAGAGAGTGTCCAACTACATCACTACCAGGTACGGGGGGGACTAGGGAGGGAGTGTCCAGGTACATCACTACAAGGTACGGGGGGGACTAGGGAGAGAGTGTCCAGGTACATCACTACCAGGTACGGAGGGACAAGGGAGGGAGTGTCCAGGTACGGGGGGACTAGGGAGGGAGTGTCCAGGTACATCACTACAAGGTACGGGGGGACTAGGGAGAGAGTGTCCAACTACATCACTACCAGGTACGGGGGGACTAGGGAGAGAGTGTCCAGGTACATCACTACCAGGTACGGGGGGACTAGGGAGAGAGTGTCCAGGTACACCACTACCAGGTACGGGGGGACTAGGGAGGGAGTGTCCAGGTACACCACTACCAGGTACGGGGGGACTAGGGAGGGAGTGTCCAGGTACACCACTACCAGGTACGGGGGGACTAGGGAGGGAGTGTCCAGGTACACCACTACCAGGTACGGGGGGACTAGGGAGGGAGTGTCCAGGTACACCATTACCAGGTTACGGGGGGACTAGGGAGAGAGTGTCCAGGTACGGGGGGGACTAGGGAGGGAGTGTCCAGGTACGGGGGGACTAGGGAGAGAGTGTCCAGGTACGGGGGGACTAGGGAGGGAGTGTCCAACTACATCACTACCAGGTACGGGGGGACTAGGGAGAGAGTGTCCAGGTACACCATTACCAGGTACGGGGAGACTAGGGAGAGAGTGTCCAACTACACCACTGCCAGGTACGGGGGGACTAGGGAGAGAGTGTCCAGGTACATCACTACCAGGTACGGGGGGACTAGGGAGAGAGTGTCCAGGTACACCACTACCAGGTACGGGGGGACTAGGGAGGGAGTGTCCAGGTACACCACTACCAGGTACGGGGGGACTAGGGAGGGAGTGTCCAGGTACACCACTACCAGGTACGGGGGGGACTAGGGAGAGAGTGTCCAACTACATCACTACCAGGTACGGGGGGGACTAGGGAGGGGGTGTCCAGGTACATCACTACAAGGTACGGGGGGGACTAGGGAGAGAGTGTCCAGGTACATCACTACCAGGTACGGAGGGACAAGGGAGGGAGTGTCCAGGTACGGGGGGACTAGGGAGGGAGTGTCCAGGTACATCACTACAAGGTACGGGGGGACTAGGGAGAGAGTGTCCAACTACATCACTACCAGGTACGGGGGGACTAGGGAGAGAGTGTCCAGGTACATCACTACCAGGTACGGGGGGACTAGGGAGAGAGTGTCCAGGTACACCACTACCAGGTACGGGGGGACTAGGGAGGGAGTGTCCAGGTACACCACTACCAGGTACGGGGGGACTAGGGAGGGAGTGTCCAGGTACACCACTACCAGGTACGGGGGGACTAGGGAGGGAGTGTCCAGGTACACCACTACCAGGTACGGGGGGACTAGGGAGGGAGTGTCCAGGTACACCATTACCAGGTTACGGGGGGACTAGGGAGAGAGTGTCCAGGTACGGGGGGGACTAGGGAGGGAGTGTCCAGGTACGGGGGGACTAGGGAGAGAGTGTCCAGGTACGGGGGGACTAGGGAGGGAGTGTCCAACTACATCACTACCAGGTACGGGGGGACTAGGGAGAGAGTGTCCAGGTACACCACTACCAGGTACGGGGAGACTAGGGGGAGAGTGTCCAACTACACCACTGCCAGGTACGGAGGGACTAGGGAGAGAGTGTCCAGGTACACCACTACCAGGTACGGGGGGACTAGGGAGGGAGTGTCCAGGTACACCACTACCAGGTACGGGGGGGACTAGGGAGAGAGTGTCCAGGTACACCACTACCAGGTACGGGGGGACTAGGGAGAGAGTGTCCAACTACACCACTGCCAGGTACGGAGGGACTAGGGAGAGAGTGTCCAGGTACACCACTGCCAGGTACTGGGGGACTAGGGAGAGAGTGTCCAACTACATCACTACCAGGTACGGGGGGACTAGGGAGAGAGTGTCCAGGTACGGGGGGACTAGGGAGAGAGTGTCCAGGTACATCACTACCAGGTACGGGGGGACTAGGGAGAGAGTGTCCAACTACATCACTACCAGGTACGGGGGGACTAGGGAGAGAGTGTCCAACTACATCACTACCAGGTACGGGGGGACTAGGGAGAGAGTGTCCAGGTACGGGGGGGACTAGGGAGAGAGTGTCCAGGTACGGGGAGACTAGGGAGAGAGTGTCCAACTACATCACTACCTGGTACGGGGGGGACTAGGGAGAGAGTGTCCAACTACATCACTACCAGGTACGGGGGGACTAGGGAGAGAGTGTCCAGGTACGGGGGGGACTAGGGAGAGAGTGTCCAGGTACGGGGAGACTAGGGAGAGAGTGTCCAACTACATCACTACCAGGTACGGGGGGGACTAGGGAGGGAGTGTCCAGGTACATCACTACAAGGTACGGGGGGGACTAGGGAGAGAGTGTCCAGGTACATCACTACCAGGTACGGAGGGACAAGGGAGGGAGTGTCCAGGTACGGGGGGACTAGGGAGGGAGTGTCCAGGTACATCACTACAAGGTACGGGGGGACTAGGGAGAGAGTGTCCAACTACATCACTACCAGGTACGGGGGGACTAGGGAGAGAGTGTCCAGGTACATCACTACCAGGTACGGGGGGGACTAGGGAGAGAGTGTCCAACTACATCACTACCAGGTACGGGGGGACTAGGGAGAGAGTGTCCAGGTACGGGGGGACTAGGGAGAGAGTGTCCAGGTACGCGGGGACTAGGGAGAGAGTGTCCAGGTACATCACTACCAGGTACGGGGGGACTAGGGAGAGAGTGTCCAGGTACGGGGGGACTAGGGAGAGAGTGTCCAGGTACGCGGGGACTAGGGAGAGAGTGTCCAGGTACATCACTACCAGGTACGGGGGGACTAGGGAGAGAGTGTCCAACTACATCACTACCAGGTACGGGGGGACTAGGGAGAGAGTGTCCAGGTACGGGGGGACTAGGGAGAGAGTGTCCAGGTACGGAGGGACTAGGGAGAGAGTGTCCAACTACACCACTACCAGGTACGGGGGGACTAGGGAGGGAGTGTCCAGGTACACCACTACCAGGTACGGGGGGACGAGGGAGAGAGTGTCCAACTACATCACTACCAGGTACGGGGAGACTAGGGAGAGAGTGTCCAGGTACACCACTACCAGGTACGGAGGGACTAGGGAGAGAGTGTCCAGGTACGGGGGGACTAGGGAGAGAGTGTCCAGGTACGGGGGGACTAGGGAGAGAGTGTCCAGGTACATCACTACCAGGTACGGGGGGACTAGGGAGGGAGTGTCCAGGTACACCACTACCAGGTACGGGGGGACTAGGGAGGGAGTGTCCAGGTACACCACTACCAGGTACGGGGGGACTAGGGAGAGAGTATCCAGCTACATCACTACCAGGTACGGGGGGGACTAGGGAGAGAGTGTCCAGCTACATCACTGCCAGGTACGGGGGGACTAGGGAGAGAGTATCCAGCTACATCACTACCAGGTACGGGGGGGACTAGGGAGAGAGTGTCCAACTACACCACTACCAGGTACGGGGGGACTAGGGAGAGAGTGTCCAACTACATCACTACCAGGTACGGGAGGACTAGGGAGAGAGTGTCCAACTACATCACTACCAGGTACGGGGGGGACTAGGTAGAGAGTGTCCAGGTACACCACTACCAGGTACGGGGGGGACTAGGGAGAGAGTGTCCAACTACACCACTGCCAGGTACGGGGGGACTAGGGAGAGAGTGTCCAGGTACACCACTACCAGGTACGGGGGGACTAGGGAGGGAGTGTCCAGGTACATCACTACCAGGTACGGGGGGACTAGGGAGAGAGTGTCCAGGTACATCACTACCAGGTACGGGGGGACTAGGGAGAGAGTGTCCAGGTACACCACTACCAGGTACGGGGGGACTAGGGAGGGAGTGTCCAGGTACACCACTACCAGGTACGGGGGGACTAGGGAGGGAGTGTCCAGGTACACCACTACCAGGTACGGGGGGACTAGGGAGGGAGTGTCCAGGTACACCACTACCAGGTACGGGGGGACTAGGGAGGGAGTGTCCAGGTACACCATTACCAGGTTACGGGGGGACTAGGGAGAGAGTGTCCAGGTACGGGGGGGACTAGGGAGGGAGTGTCCAGGTACGGGGGGACTAGGGAGAGAGTGTCCAGGTACGGGGGGACTAGGGAGGGAGTGTCCAACTACATCACTACCAGGTACGGGGGGACTAGGGAGAGAGTGTCCAGGTACACCACTACCAGGTACGGGGAGACTAGGGAGAGAGTGTCCAACTACACCACTGCCAGGTACGGAGGGACTTGGGAGAGAGTGTCCAGGTACACCACTACCAGGTACGGGGGGACTAGGGAGAGAGTGTCCAGGTACACCACTACCAGGTACGGGGGGACTAGGGAGGGAGTGTCCAGGTACACCACTACCAGGTACGGGGGGGACTAGGGAGAGAGTGTCCAGGTACACCACTACCAGGTACGGGGGGGACTAGGGAGAGAGTGTCCAACTACATCACTACCAGGTACGGGGGGGACTAGGGAGGGAGTGTCCAGGTACACCACTACCAGGTACGGGGGGGACTAGGGAGAGAGTGTCCAGGTACACCACTACCAGGTACGGGGGGACTAGGGAGAGAGTGTCCAACTACACCACTGCCAGGTACGGAGGGACTAGGGAGAGAGTGTCCAGGTACACCACTGCCAGGTACTGGGGGACTAGGGAGAGAGTGTCCAACTACATCACTACCAGGTACGGGGGGACTAGGGAGAGAGTGTCCAGGTACGGGGGGACTAGGGAGAGAGTGTCCAGGTACATCACTACCAGGTACGGGGGGACTAGGGAGAGAGTGTCCAACTACATCACTACCAGGTACGGGGGGACTAGGGAGAGAGTGTCCAACTACATCACTACCAGGTACGGGGGGACTAGGGAGAGAGTGTCCAGGTACGGGGGGGACTAGGGAGAGAGTGTCCAGGTACGGGGAGACTAGGGAGAGAGTGTCCAACTACATCACTACCTGGTACGGGGGGGACTAGGGAGAGAGTGTCCAACTACATCACTACCAGGTACGGGGGGACTAGGGAGAGAGTGTCCAGGTACGGGGGGGACTAGGGAGAGAGTGTCCAGGTACGGGGAGACTAGGGAGAGAGTGTCCAACTACATCACTACCAGGTACGGGGGGGACTAGGGAGGGAGTGTCCAGGTACATCACTACAAGGTACGGGGGGGACTAGGGAGAGAGTGTCCAGGTACATCACTACCAGGTACGGAGGGACAAGGGAGGGAGTGTCCAGGTACGGGGGGACTAGGGAGGGAGTGTCCAGGTACATCACTACAAGGTACGGGGGGACTAGGGAGAGAGTGTCCAACTACATCACTACCAGGTACGGGGGGACTAGGGAGAGAGTGTCCAGGTACATCACTACCAGGTACGGGGGGGACTAGGGAGAGAGTGTCCAACTACATCACTACCAGGTACGGGGGGACTAGGGAGAGAGTGTCCAGGTACGGGGGGACTAGGGAGAGAGTGTCCAGGTACGCGGGGACTAGGGAGAGAGTGTCCAGGTACATCACTACCAGGTACGGGGGGACTAGGGAGAGAGTGTCCAGGTACGGGGGGACTAGGGAGAGAGTGTCCAGGTACGCGGGGACTAGGGAGAGAGTGTCCAGGTACATCACTACCAGGTACGGGGGGACTAGGGAGAGAGTGTCCAACTACATCACTACCAGGTACGGGGGGACTAGGGAGAGGGTGTCCAGGTACGGGGGGACTAGGGAGAGAGTGTCCAGGTACGGAGGGACTAGGGAGAGAGTGTCCAACTACACCACTACCAGGTACGGGGGGACTAGGGAGGGAGTGTCCAGGTACACCACTACCAGGTACGGGGGGACGAGGGAGAGAGTGTCCAACTACATCACTACCAGGTACGGGGAGACTAGGGAGAGAGTGTCCAGGTACACCACTACCAGGTACGGAGGGACTAGGGAGAGAGTGTCCAGGTACGGGGGGACTAGGGAGAGAGTGTCCAGGTACGGGGGGACTAGGGAGAGAGTGTCCAGGTACATCACTACCAGGTACGGGGGGACTAGGGAGGGAGTGTCCAGGTACACCACTACCAGGTACGGGGGGACTAGGGAGGGAGTGTCCAGGTACACCACTACCAGGTACGGGGGGACTAGGGAGAGAGTATCCAGCTACATCACTACCAGGTACGGGGGGGACTAGGGAGAGAGTGTCCAGCTACATCACTGCCAGGTACGGGGGGACTAGGGAGAGAGTATCCAGCTACATCACTACCAGGTACGGGGGGGACTAGGGAGAGAGTGTCCAACTACACCACTACCAGGTACGGGGGGACTAGGGAGAGAGTGTCCAACTACATCACTACCAGGTACGGGAGGACTAGGGAGAGAGTGTCCAACTACATCACTACCAGGTACGGGGGGGACTAGGTAGAGAGTGTCCAGGTACACCACTACCAGGTACGGGGGGGACTAGGGAGAGAGTGTCCAACTACACCACTGCCAGGTACGGGGGGACTAGGGAGAGAGTGTCCAGGTACACCACTACCAGGTACGGGGGGACTAGGGAGGGAGTGTCCAGGTACATCACTACCAGGTACGGGGGGACTAGGGAGAGAGTGTCCAGGTACATCACTACCAGGTACGGGGGGACTAGGGAGAGAGTGTCCAGGTACACCACTACCAGGTACGGGGGGACTAGGGAGGGAGTGTCCAGGTACACCACTACCAGGTACGGGGGGACTAGGGAGGGAGTGTCCAGGTACACCACTACCAGGTACGGGGGGACTAGGGAGGGAGTGTCCAGGTACACCACTACCAGGTACGGGGGGACTAGGGAGGGAGTGTCCAGGTACACCATTACCAGGTTACGGGGGGACTAGGGAGAGAGTGTCCAGGTACGGGGGGGACTAGGGAGGGAGTGTCCAGGTACGGGGGGACTAGGGAGAGAGTGTCCAGGTACGGGGGGACTAGGGAGGGAGTGTCCAACTACATCACTACCAGGTACGGGGGGACTAGGGAGAGAGTGTCCAGGTACACCACTACCAGGTACGGGGAGACTAGGGAGAGAGTGTCCAACTACACCACTGCCAGGTACGGAGGGACTAGGGAGAGAGTGTCCAGGTACACCACTACCAGGTACGGGGGGACTAGGGAGAGAGTGTCCAGGTACACCACTACCAGGTACGGGGGGACTAGGGAGGGAGTGTCCAGGTACACCACTACCAGGTACGGGGGGGACTAGGGAGAGAGTGTCCAGGTACACCACTACCAGGTACGGGGGGGACTAGGGAGAGAGTGTCCAACTACATCACTACCAGGTACGGGGGGGACTAGGGAGGGAGTGTCCAGGTACATCACTACAAGGTACGGGGGGGACTAGGGAGAGAGTGTCCAGGTACATCACTACCAGGTACGGAGGGACAAGGGAGGGAGTGTCCAGGTACGGGGGGACTAGGGAGGGAGTGTCCAGGTACATCACTACAAGGTACGGGGGGACTAGGGAGAGAGTGTCCAACTACATCACTACCAGGTACGGGGGGACTAGGGAGAGAGTGTCCAGGTACATCACTACCAGGTACGGGGGGACTAGGGAGAGAGTGTCCAGGTACACCACTACCAGGTACGGGGGGACTAGGGAGGGAGTGTCCAGGTACACCACTACCAGGTACGGGGGGACTAGGGAGGGAGTGTCCAGGTACACCACTACCAGGTACGGGGGGACTAGGGAGGGAGTGTCCAGGTACACCACTACCAGGTACGGGGGGACTAGGGAGGGAGTGTCCAGGTACACCATTACCAGGTTACGGGGGGACTAGGGAGAGAGTGTCCAGGTACGGGGGGGACTAGGGAGGGAGTGTCCAGGTACGGGGGGACTAGGGAGAGAGTGTCCAGGTACGGGGGGGACTAGGGAGGGAGTGTCCAACTACATCACTACCAGGTACGGGGGGACTAGGGAGATAGTGTCCAGGTACACCACTACCAGGTACGGGGAGACTAGGGAGAGAGTGTCCAACTACACCACTGCCAGGTACGGAGGGACTAGGGAGAGAGTGTCCAGGTACACCACTACCAGGTACGGGGGGACTAGGGAGAGAGTGTCCAGGTACACCACTACCAGGTACGGGGGGACTAGGGAGGGAGTGTCCAGGTACACCACTACCAGGTACGGGGGGGACTAGGGAGAGAGTGTCCAGGTACACCACTACCAGGTACGGGGGGACTAGGGAGAGAGTGTCCAACTACACCACTGCCAGGTACGGAGGGACTAGGGAGAGAGTGTCCAGGTACACCACTGCCAGGTACTGGGGGACTAGGGAGAGAGTGTCCAACTACATCACTACCAGGTACGGGGGGACTAGGGAGAGAGTGTCCAGGTACGGGGGGACTAGGGAGAGAGTGTCCAGGTACATCACTACCAGGTACGGGGGGACTAGGGAGAGAATGTCCAACTACATCACTACCAGGTACGGGGGGACTAGGGAGAGAGTGTCCAACTACATCACTACCAGGTACGGGGGGACTAGGGAGAGAGTGTCCAGGTACGGGGGGGACTAGGGAGAGAGTGTCCAGGTACGGGGAGACTAGGGAGAGAGTGTCCAACTACATCACTACCTGGTACGGGGGGGACTAGGGAGAGAGTGTCCAACTACATCACTACCAGGTACGGGGGGACTAGGGAGAGAGTGTCCAGGTACGGGGGGGACTAGGGAGAGAGTGTCCAGGTACGGGGAGACTAGGGAGAGAGTGTCCAACTACATCACTACCAGGTACGGGGGGGACTAGGGAGGGAGTGTCCAGGTACATCACTACAAGGTACGGGGGGGACTAGGGAGAGAGTGTCCAGGTACATCACTACCAGGTACGGAGGGAGAAGGGAGGGAGTGTCCAGGTACGGGGGGACTAGGGAGGGAGTGTCCAGGTACATCACTACAAGGTACGGGGGGACTAGGGAGAGAGTGTCCAACTACATCACTACCAGGTACGGGGGGACTAGGGAGAGAGTGTCCAGGTACATCACTACCAGGTACGGGGGGGACTAGGGAGAGAGTGTCCAACTACATCACTACCAGGTACGGGGGGACTAGGGAGAGAGTGTTTTAGGTACGGGGGGACTAGGGAGAGAGTGTCCAGGTACGCGGGGACTAGGGAGAGAGTGTCCAGGTACATCACTACCAGGTACGGGGGGACTAGGGAGAGAGTGTCCAGGTACGGGGGGACTAGGGAGAGAGTGTCCAGGTACGCGGGGACTAGGGAGAGAGTGTCCAGGTACATCACTACCAGGTACGGGGGGACTAGGGAGAGAGTGTCCAACTACATCACTACCAGGTACGGGGGGACTAGGGAGAGAGTGTCCAGGTACGGGGGGACTAGGGAGAGAGTGTCCAGGTACGGAGGGACTAGGGAGAGAGTGTCCAACTACACCACTACCAGGTACGGGGGGACTAGGGAGGGAGTGTCCAGGTACACCACTACCAGGTACGGGGGGACTAGGGAGAGAGTGTCCAACTACATCACTACCAGGTACGGGGAGACTAGGGAGAGAGTGTCCAGGTACACCACTACCAGGTACGGAGGGACTAGGGAGAGAGTGTCCAGGTACGGGGGGACTAGGGAGAGAGTGTCCAGGTACATCACTACCAGGTACGGGGGGACTAGGGAGAGAGTGTCCAGGTACATCACTACCAGGTACGGGGGGACTAGGGAGGGAGTGTCCAGGTACACCACTACCAGGTACGGGGGGACTAGGGAGGGAGTGTCCAGGTACACCACTACCAGGTACGGGGGGACTAGGGAGAGAGTATCCAGCTACATCACTACCAGGTACGGGGGGGACTAGGGAGAGAGTGTCCAGCTACATCACTACCAGGTACGGGGGGACTAGGGAGAGAGTATCCAGCTACATCACTACCAGGTACGGGGGGGACTAGGGAGAGAGTGTCCAACTACACCACTACCAGGTACGGGGGGACTAGGGAGAGAGTGTCCAACTACATCACTACCAGGTACGGGGGGGACTAGGTAGAGAGTGTCCAGGTACACCACTACCAGGTACGGGGGGGACTAGGGAGAGAGTGTCCAACTACACCACTGCCAGGTACGGGGGGACAAGGGAGAGAGTGTCTGGACACTCTGGACACACATATTAACATACTGTTAATATACCACTGGTAACATAATGTTAATATACCACTGGTAACCCTAATGTTAATATACCACTGGTAACACAATGTTAATATACCACTGGTAACCCTAATGTTAATATACCACTGGTAACCCTAATGTTAATATACCACTGGTAACCCTAATGTTAATATACCACTGGTAACCCTAATGTTAATATACCACTGGTAACACAATGTTAATATACCACTGGTAACATAATGTTAATATACCACTGGTAACATAATGTTAATATACCACTGGTAAGATAATGTTAATATACCACTGGTAACATAATGTTAATATACCACTGGTAACATAATGTTAATATACCACTGGTAACACAATGTTAATATACCACTGGTAACCCTAATGTTAATATACCACTGGTAAGATAATGTTAATATACCACTGGTAACATAATGTTAATATACCACTGGTAACATAATGTTAATATACCACTGGTAACATAATGTTAATATACCACTGGTAACATAATGTTAATATACCACTGGTAACACAATGTTAATATACCACTGGTAACCCTAATGTTAATATACCACTGGTAACATAATGTTAATATACCACTGGTAACATAATGTTAATATACCACTGGTAACATAATGTTAATATACCACTGGTAACATAATGTTAATATACCACTGGTAACATAATGTTAATATACCACTGGTAACACAATGTTAATATACCACTGGTAACATAATGTTAATATACCACTGGTAACATAATGTTAATATACCACTGGTAACAATGTTAATATACCACTGGTAACATAATGTTAATATACCACTGGTAACCCTAATGTTAATATACCACTGGTAACACAATGTTAATATACCACTGGTAACAATGTTAATATACCACTGGTAACCCTACTGTTAATATACCACTGGTAACACAATGTTAATATACCACTGGTAACATAATGTTAATATACCACTGGTAACCCTAATGTTAATATACCACTGGTAACATATTGTTAATATACCACTGGTAACCCTAATGTTAATATACCACTGGTAACATAATGTTAATATACCACTGGTAACCTAATGTTAATATACCACTGGTACCATAATGTTAATATACCACTGGTAACAATGTTAATATACCACTGGTAACATACAGTTAATATACCACTGGTAACAAAATGTTAATATACAACTGGTACCATAATGTTAATATACCACTGGTAACAATGTTAATATACCACTGGTAACAAAATGTTAATATACCACTGGTAACATAATGTTAATATACCACTGGTAACATACAGTTAATATACCACTGGTAACACAATGTTAATATACCACTGGTAACCCTAATGTTAATATACCACTGGTAACACAAGGTTAATATACCACTGGTAACCCTAATGTTAATATACCACTGGTAAGATAATGTTAATATACCACTGGTAAGATAATGTTAATATACCACTGGTAACATAATGTTAATATACCACTGGTAACATAATGTTAATATACCACTGGTAACCTAATGTTAATATACCACTGGTAACAATGTTAATATACCACTGGTAACATAATGTTAATATACCACTGGTAACGCTAATGTTAATATACCACTGGTAACAATGTTAATATACCACTGGTAAGATAATGTTAATATACCACTGGTAACCTATTGTTAATATACCACTGGTAACCTAATGTTAATATACCACTGGTAACATACAGTTAATATACCACTGGTAACATAATGTTAATATACCACTGGTAACATAATGTTAATATACCACTGGTAACACAATGTTAATATACCACTGGTAACCCTAATGTTAATATACCACTGGTAACACAATGTTAATATACCACTGGTACCATACAGTTAATATACCACTGGTAACACAATGTTAATATACCACTGGTAACCCTAATGTTAATATACCACTGGTAACCTAATGTTAATATACCACTGGTAACACAATGTTAATATACCACTGGTAACCCTAATGTTAATATACCACTGGTAACATAATGTTAATATACCACTGGTAAGATAATGTTAATATACCACTGGTAACATAATGTTAATATACCACTGGTAACATAATGTTAATATACCACTGGTAACCCTAATGTTAATATACCACTGGTAACAATGTTAATATACCACTGGTAACCTAATGTTAATATACCACTGGTAACATAATGTTAATATACCACTGGTAACCCTAATGTTAATATACCACTGGTAACAATGTTAATATACCACTGGTAAGATAATGTTAATATACCACTGGTAACATAATGTTAATATACCACTGGTAACACAATGTTAATATACCACTGGTACCATACAGTTAATATACCACTGGTAACACAATGTTAATATACCACTGGTAACATAATGTTAATATACCACTGGTAACACAATGTTAATATACCACTGGTAACAATGTTAATATACCACTGGTAACAAAATGTTAATATACCACTGGTAACATACAGTTAATATACCACTGGTAACCTAATGTTAATATACCACTGGTAACACAATGTTAATATACCACTGGTAACCCTAATGTTAATATACCACTGGTAACACAATGTTAATATACCACTGGTACCATACAGTTAATATACCACTGGTAACATAATGTTAATATACCACTGGTAACACAATGTTAATATACCACTGGTAACACAATGTTAATATACCACTGGTAACACAATGTTAATATACCACTGGTACCATACAGTTAATATACCACTGGTAACATAATGTTAATATACCACTGGTAACCCTAATGTTAATATACCACTGGTAACATATTGTTAATATACCACTGGTAACCTAATGTTAATATACCACTGGTAACATAATGTTAATATACCACTGGTAACATATTGTTAATATACCACTGGTAACACAATGTTAATATACCACTGGTAACCTAATGTTAATATACCACTGGTAACATAATGTTAATATACCACTGGTAACATATTGTTAATATACCACTGGTAACATAATGTTAATATACCACTGGTAACACAATGTTAATATACCACTGGTAACATAATGTTAATATACCACTGGTAACCCTAATGTTAATATACCACTGGTAACATATTGTTAATATACCACTGGTAACCCTAATGTTAATATACCACTGGTAACATAATGTTAATATACCACTGGTAACATAATGTTAATATACCACTGGTAACATAATGTTAATATACCACTGGTAACATAATGTTAATATACCACTGGTAACATAATGTTAATATACCACTGGTAACACAATGTTAATATACCACTGGTAACATAATGTTAATATACCACTGGTAACATAATGTTAATATACCACTGGTAACAATGTTAATATACCACTGGTAACATAATGTTAATATACCACTGGTAACCCTAATGTTAATATACCACTGGTAACACAATGTTAATATACCACTGGTAACAATGTTAATATACCACTGGTAACCCTACTGTTAATATACCACTGGTAACACAATGTTAATATACCACTGGTAACATAATGTTAATATACCACTGGTAACCCTAATGTTAATATACCACTGGTAACATATTGTTAATATACCACTGGTAACCCTAATGTTAATATACCACTGGTAACATAATGTTAATATACCACTGGTAACCTAATGTTAATATACCACTGGTACCATAATGTTAATATACCACTGGTAACAATGTTAATATACCACTGGTAACATACAGTTAATATACCACTGGTAACAAAATGTTAATATACAACTGGTACCATAATGTTAATATACCACTGGTAACAATGTTAATATACCACTGGTAACAAAATGTTAATATACCACTGGTAACATAATGTTAATATACCACTGGTAACATACAGTTAATATACCACTGGTAACACAATGTTAATATACCACTGGTAACCCTAATGTTAATATACCACTGGTAACACAAGGTTAATATACCACTGGTAACCCTAATGTTAATATACCACTGGTAAGATAATGTTAATATACCACTGGTAAGATAATGTTAATATACCACTGGTAACATAATGTTAATATACCACTGGTAACATAATGTTAATATACCACTGGTAACCTAATGTTAATATACCACTGGTAACATAATGTTAATATACCACTGGTAACATAATGTTAATATACCACTGGTAACATAATGTTAATATACCACTGGTAACATAATGTTAATATACCACTGGTAACCCTAATGTTAATATACCACTGGTAACATAATGTTAATATACCACTGGTAACCCTAATGTTAATATACCACTGGTAACGCTAATGTTAATATACCACTGGTAACAATGTTAATATACCACTGGTAAGATAATGTTAATATACCACTGGTAACCTATTGTTAATATACCACTGGTAACCTAATGTTAATATACCACTGGTAACATACAGTTAATATACCACTGGTAACATAATGTTAATATACCACTGGTAACATAATGTTAATATACCACTGGTAACACAATGTTAATATACCACTGGTACCATACAGTTAATATACCACTGGTAACACAATGTTAATATACCACTGGTAACCCTAATGTTAATATACCACTGGTAACCTAATGTTAATATACCACTGGTAACACAATGTTAATATACCACTGGTAACCCTAATGTTAATATACCACTGGTAACATAATGTTAATATACCACTGGTAAGATAATGTAAATATACCACTGGTAACATAATGTTAATATACCACTGGTAACATAATGTTAATATACCACTGGTAACCCTAATGTTAATATACCACTGGTAACAATGTTAATATACCACTGGTAACCTAATGTTAATATACCACTGGTAACATAATGTTAATATACCACTGGTAACCCTAATGTTAATATACCACTGGTAACAATGTTAATATACCACTGGTAAGATAATGTTAATATACCACTGGTAACATAATGTTAATATACCACTGGTAACACAATGTTAATATACCACTGGTACCATACAGTTAATATACCACTGGTAACACAATGTTAATATACCACTGGTAACATAATGTTAATATACCACTGGTAACACAATGTTAATATACCACTGGTAACAATGTTAATATACCACTGGTAACAAAATGTTAATATACCACTGGTAACATACAGTTAATATACCACTGGTAACCTAATGTTAATATACCACTGGTAACACAATGTTAATATACCACTGGTAACCCTAATGTTAATATACCACTGGTAACACAATGTTAATATACCACTGGTACCATACAGTTAATATACCACTGGTAACATAATGTTAATATACCACTGGTAACACAATGTTAATATACCACTGGTAACACAATGTTAATATACCACTGGTAACACAATGTTAATATACCACTGGTACCATACAGTTAATATACCACTGGTAACATAATGTTAATATACCACTGGTAACCCTAATGTTAATATACCACTGGTAACATATTGTTAATATACCACTGGTAACCTAATGTTAATATACCACTGGTAACATAATGTTAATATACCACTGGTAACATATTGTTAATATACCACTGGTAACACAATGTTAATATACCACTGGTAACCTAATGTTAATATACCACTGGTAACATAATGTTAATATACCACTGGTAACATATTGTTAATATACCACTGGTAACATAATGTTAATATACCACTGGTAACACAATGTTAATATACCACTGGTAACATAATGTTAATATACCACTGGTAACCCTAATGTTAATATACCACTGGTAACATATTGTTAATATACCACTGGTAACCCTAATGTTAATATACCACTGGTAACATAATGTTAATATACCACTGGTAACACAATGTTAATATACCACTGGTAAGATAATGTTAATATACCACTGGTAACCCTAATGTTAATATACCACTGGTAACATAATGTTAATATACCACTGGTAACAAAATGTTAATATACAACTGGTAACATACAGTTAATATACCACTGGTAACAAAATGTTAATATACAACTGGTACCATAATGTTAATATACCACTGGTAACAATGTTAATATACCACTGGTAACAAAATGTTAATATACCACTGGTAACATAATGTTAATATACCACTGGTAACATACAGTTAATATACCACTGGTAACACAATGTTAATATACCACTGGTAACCCTAATGTTAATATACCACTGGTAACACAAGGTTAATATACCACTGGTAACCCTAATGTTAATATACCACTGGTAAGATAATGTTAATATACCACTGGTAAGATAATGTTAATATACCACTGGTAACATAATGTTAATATACCACTGGTAACATAATGTTAATATACCACTGGTAACCTAATGTTAATATACCACTGGTAACATAATGTTAATATACCACTGGTAACCCTAATGTTAATATACCACTGGTAACAATGTTAATATACCACTGGTAAGATAATGTTAATATACCACTGGTAACCCTAATGTTAATATACCACTGGTAACAATGTTAATATACCACTGGTAACCTAATGTTAATATACCACTGGTAACATACAGTTAATATACCACTGGTAACATAATGGTAATATACCACTGGTAACATAATGTTAATATACCACTGGTAACACAATGTTAATATACCACTGGTACCATACAGTTAATATACCACTGGTAACACAATGTTAATATACCACTGGTAACCTACTGTTAATATACCACTGGTAACCCTAATGTTAATATACCACTGGTAAGATAATGTTAATATACCACTGGTAACACAATGTTAATATACCACTGGTAAGATAATGTTAATATACCACTGGTAACATAATGTTAATATACCACTGGTAACCTAATGTTAATATACCACTGGTAACCCTAATGTTAATATACCACTGGTAACATAATGTTAATATACCACTGGTAACATAATGTTAATATACCACTGGTAACCCTAATGTTAATATACCACTGGTAACATAATGTTAATATACCACTGGTAACCCTAATGTTAATATACCACTGGTAACCTACTGTTAATATACCACTGGTAACCCTAATGTTAATATACCACTGGTAAGATAATGTTAATATACCACTGGTAACATAATGTTAATATACCACTGGTAACCTAATGTTAATATACCACTGGTAACCCTAATGTTAATATACCACTGGTAACACAATGTTAATATACCACTGGTAACCTAATGTTAATATACCACTGGTAACATAATGTTAATATACCACTGGTAACCCTAATGTTAATATACCACTGGTAAGATAATGTTAATATACCACTGGTAACATAATGTTAATATACCACTGGTAACCTAATGTTAATATACCACTGGTAACCCTAATGTTAATATACCACTGGTAACACAATGTTAATATACCACTGGTAACCTACTGTTAATATACCACTGGTAACCCTAATGTTAATATACCACTGGTAAGATAATGTTAATATACCACTGGTAACACAATGTTAATATACCACTGGTAAGATAATGTTAATATACCACTGGTACCATACAGTTAATATACCACTGGTAACACAATGTTAATATACCACTGGTAACACAATGTTAATATACCACTGGTACCATACAGTTAATATACCACTGGTAACACAATGTTAATATACCACTGGTAACACAATGTTAATATACCACTGGTAACAATGTTAATATACCACTGGTAACAAAATGTTAATATACCACTGGTAACATACAGTTAATATACCACTGGTACCATACAGTTAATATACCACTGGTAACACAATGTTAATATACCGCTGGTAACACAATGTTAATATACCACTGGTAACAATGTTAATATACCACTGGTAACATAATGTTAATATACCACTGGTAACCCTAATGTTAATATACCACTGGTAAGATAATGTTAATTTACCACTGGTAACACAATGTTAATATACCACTGCTAACATAATGTTAATATACCACTGGTAACCCTAATGTTAATATACCACTGGTAAGATAATGTTAATTTACCACTGGTAACCTAATGGTAATATACCACTGGTAACCCTAATGTTAATATACCACTGGTAACATAATGTTAATATACCACTGGTAACATAATGTTAATATACCACTGGTAAGATAATGTTAATATACCACTGGTAAGATAATGTTAATATACCACTGGTAACATAATGTTAATATACCACTGGTAACCCTAATGTTAATATACCACTGGTAAGATAATGTTAATATACCACTGGTAACATAATGTTAATATACCACTGGTAAGATAATGTTAATATACCACTGGTAACATACTGTTAATATACCACTGGTAACATAATGTTAATATACCACTGGTAACATAATGTTAATATACCACTGGTAACCCTAATGGTAATATACCACTGGTAACATAATGTTAATATACCACTGGTAACATAATGTTAATATACCACTGGTAACATAATGTTAATATACCACTGGTAACATAATGTTAATATACCACTGGTAACATGATGTTATTATACCACTGGTAACCCTAATGTTAATATACCACTGGTAACCTAATGTTATTATACCACTGGTAACCCTAATGTTAATATACCACTGGTAACCTAATGTTAATATACCACTGGTAACACAATGTTAATATACCACTGGTAACCCTAATGTTAATATACCACTGGTAAGATGATGTTAATATACCACTGGTAAGATAATGTTAATATACCACTGGTAACATAATGTTAATATACCACTGGTAACATAATGTTAATATACCACTGGTAACCTAATGTTAATATACCACTGGTAACATAATGTTAATATACCACTGGTAACCCTAATGTTAATATACCACTGGTAACAATGTTAATATACCACTGGTAAGATAATGTTAATATACCACTGGTAACCTATTGTTAATATACCACTGGTAACCTAATGTTAATATACCACTGGTAACATACAGTTAATATACCACTGGTAACATAATGGTAATATACCACTGGTAACATAATGTTAATATACCACTGGTAACACAATGTTAATATACCACTGGTACCATACAGTTAATATACCACTGGTAACACAATGTTAATATACCACTGGTAACCTACTGTTAATATACCACTGGTAACCCTAATGTTAATATACCACTGGTAAGATAATGTTAATATACCACTGGTAACACAATGTTAATATACCACTGGTAAGATAATGTTAATATACCACTGGTAACATAATGTTAATATACCACTGGTAACCTAATGTTAATATACCACTGGTAACCCTAATGTTAATATACCACTGGTAACATAATGTTAATATACCACTGGTAACCCTAATGTTAATATACCACTGGTAACATAATGTTAATATACCACTGGTAACCCTAATGTTAATATACCACTGGTAACCTACTGTTAATATACCACTGGTAACCCTAATGTTAATATACCACTGGTAAGATAATGTTAATATACCACTGTTAACATAATGTTAATATACCACTGGTAACCTAATGTTAATATACCACTGGTAACCCTAATGTTAATATACCACTGGTAACACAATGTTAATATACCACTGGTAACCTAATGTTAATATACCACTGGTAACATAATGTTAATATACCACTGGTAACCCTAATGTTAATATACCACTGGTAAGATAATGTTAATATACCACTGGTAACATAATGTTAATATACCACTGGTAACCTAATGTTAATATACCACTGGTAACCCTAATGTTAATATACCACTGGTAACACAATGTTAATATACCACTGGTAACCTACTGTTAATATACCACTGGTAACATAATGTTAATATACCACTGGTAACCCTAATGGTAATATACCACTGGTAAGATAATGTTAATATACCACTGGTAACACAATGTTAATATACCACTGGTACCATACAGTTAATATACCACTGGTAACACAATGTTAATATACCAATGGTAACACAATGTTAATATACCACTGGTAACAATGTTAATATACCACTGGTAACAAAATGTTAATATACCACTGGTAACATACAGTTAATATACCACTGGTACCATACAGTTAATATACCACTGGTAACATAATGTTAATATACCACTGGTAACACAATGTTAATATACCGCTGGTACCATACAGTTAATATACCACTGGTAACACAATGTTAATATACCACTGGTAACACAATGTTAATATACCACTGGTACCATACAGTTAATATACCACTGGTAACACAATGTTAATATACCGCTGGTAACACAATGTTAATATACCACTGGTAACAATGTTAATATACCACTGGTAACATAATGTTAATATACCACTGGTAACCCTAATGTTAATATACCACTGGTAAGATAATGTTAATTTACCACTGGTAACACAATGTTAATATACCACTGCTAACATAATGTTAATATACCACTGGTAACCCTAATGTTAATATACCACTGGTAAGATAATGTTAATTTACCACTGGTAACCTAATGGTAATATACCACTGGTAACCCTAATGTTAATATACCACTGGTAACCTAATGTTAATATACCACTGGTAACATAATGTTAGTCTGTCTGTCTGTCTGTCTGTCTGTCTGTCTGTCTGTCTGTCTGTCTCATAATGATGTTGTATTGGTTCAGGACGGTGTTAAAGCAGCCAAGCGGAGCCTGCAGACGGACATCCAGACAGCCGTCCATAAGATCTACCAACAGCTGTCTGTCACTCTGGAGAGAGCCCTGCAGGCCAACAAACATCACATAGGTGAACATCACATTATTACAAACCAGGGTTCTGCTATACAGGTCCTGGAGAACAACTGTGTGTGCAGGCTTTCGGTCCAGCCCTGCAGTAACACAGCAAGTCTACGCCACCAGTACTTCTTCAGGATGTAGTTGGAGACCACCGCTATAGAGTAACTCCCATTCCCTCGTCTGCCTCTCACCGTCTCCCTCTCTCTCCCCCTCCCGAATACGGAAAGACACATTTCAGTTGAATACATTCAGTTGGGACAACTGACTCGGTATCCCCCCCCCCTTTTTCCCCTTTCCCTCTTTCCAGAGGCCCAGCAGCGCCTCCTGCTGGTGACAGTGTTTGCCCTGAGCGTGCGTTACCAGTCTGTGGACGTGTCCCTAGCCATATCCAGTGGCCTCCTCAACGTGCTGTCACAACTGTGTGGGACAGAAACCCTGCTGGGACAACCACTCCAGCTGCTACAGAAACCAGGCGTGTCCCAGCTCAGCACTGCCCTGAAGGTAGCCTCCACACGACTACTGCAGATACTGGCCATCAGCACCGGGTAAGACAGGGCTCTCTGCACTAAACACACTGATAAATATATCTTACATATTCGTGTCGTCAGATGTGTCGTATCTGGTTGATCTATAGGGCCGGTTTCCCGGGTCCAGATCAAGCCTGATCCTGGACTAAAACAGGACTTTCAATTGAGATTGTCCTTCGAGCTTGATTCTTTGTCCAGTAGTAGTTATGAAACCCAACCCAGAAAGATTGTTGGTACATCTTTCTGTATCTACAAAACTTTCCAAATGCCGTGTGACTGACTTCTCTCTCTCTGTGTGTCTCTGTGTCTCCAGGACGTATGCAGACAAGCTAGGACCCAAGGTGGTCCAGTCCCTGTTGGACTTGCTGTGTAGCCAGCTGAAGAACCTTCTCTCTCAGGCAGGAGTCAGCCTGCTCACTGCCTCCCCAGGGAAGAACCAGGACAAGAAGACAGAGGATGGAGCCGACACAGACAAGACAGACTTCAGAGGTGGGAAAGGACTTGTGTGTCATGCAGCGTGACAGGAAGTCGCTTTGCATCAAATAATAGTGTTATTATATTATATTAGGAGGAGGACTGGGTAAAGGGTACTAGTGATTTAGTATATTAGGAGGAGGACTGGGTAAAGGGTACTAGTGATTTAGTGTGTTAGGAGGAGGACTGGGTAAAGGGTACTAGTGATTTAGTATATTAGGAGGAGGACTGGGTAAAGGGTACTAGTGATTTAGTATATTAGGAGGAGGACTGGGTAAAGGGTACTAGTGATTTAGTATATTAGGAGGAGGACTGGGTAAAGGGTACTAGTGATTTAGTATATTAGGAGGAGGACTGGGTAAAGGGTACTAGTGATTTAGTATATTAGGAGGAGGACTGGGTAAAGGGTACTAGTGATTTAGTATATGAGGAGGAGGACTGGGTAAAGGGTACTAGTGATTTAGTATATGAGGAGGAGGACTGGGTAAAGGGTACTAGTGATTTAGTATATTAGGAGGAGGACTGGGTAAAGGGTACTAGTGATTTAGTATATTAGGAGGAGGACTGGGTAAAGGGTACTAGTGATTTAGTATATGAGGAGGAGGACTGGGTAAAGGGTACTAGTGATTTAGTGTGTTAGGAGGAGGACTGGGTAAAGGGTACTAGTGATTTAGTATATTAGGAGGAGGACTGGGTAAAGGGTACTAGTGATTTAGTGTGTTAGGAGGAGGACTGGGTAAAGGGTACTAGTGATTTAGTATATTAGGAGGAGGACTGGGTAAAGGGTACTAGTGATTTAGTGTGTTAGGAGGAGGACTGGGTAAAGGGTACTAGTGATTTAGTGTGTTAGGAGGAGGACTGGGTAAAGGGTACTAGTGATTTAGTGTGTTAGGAGGAGGACTGGGTAAAGGGTACTAGTGATTTAGTATATTAGGAGGAGGACTGGGTAAAGGGTACTAGTGATTTAGTATATTAGGAGGAGGACTGGGTAAAGGGTACTAGTGATTTAGTATATTACGAGGAGGACTGGGTAAAGGGTACTAGTGATTTAGTATATTAGGAGGAGGACTGGGTAAAGGGTACTAGTGATTTAGTATATTAGGAGGAGGACTGGGTAAAGGGTACTAGTGATTTAGTGTGTTAGGAGGAGGACTGGGTAAAGGGTACTAGTGATTTAGTATATTAGGAGGAGGACTGGGTAAAGGGTACTAGTGATTTAGTATATTAGGAGGAGGACTGGGTAAAGGGTACTAGTGATTTAGTGTGTTAGGAGGAGGACTGGGTAAAGGGTACTAGTGATTTAGTGTGTTAGGAGGAGGACTGGGTAAAGGGTACTAGTGATTTAGTATATTAGGAGGAGGACTGGGTAAAGGGTACTAGTGATTTAGTATATTAGGAGGAGGACTGGGTAAAGGGTACTAGTGATTTAGTGTGTTAGGAGGAGGACTGGGTAAAGGGTACTAGTGATTTAGTGTGTTAGGAGGAGGACTGGGTAAAGGGTACTAGTGATTTAGTATATTAGGAGGAGGACTGGGTAAAGGGTACTAGTGATTGTAAGAGCTGTCGCTCTCCTCATCCTCAGATGAGGTGAGGAGAGAAGGATCTTCTGACCAAAATGCGGGTTCAGGGAAATATGCCATCTTTATTATAAATTACAAACGATGAAGATGGTAACACGAAACAAAACAAAACACTTTCAAAACTACAAAATAACAAAACGACGTAGAACGAAAACCTGAACATAAACTTACATAACTGAAACGTAAACTCACGAACAGGCAACAGACGACATCGAAACAAAACGAACAGCCAAACAGTCCCGTTTGTGAATATACATCGAATAACGACACGAAGACATCACAGGAGACAATCACCCACAAACACACAGTGATAATGCCCTACCTAAATATGACTCTTGATTAGAGGAAAATGCAAACCACCTGCCTCTAATCAAGAGCCATACCAGGCACACCGAAACCAACATAGAAACAGATAACATAGACTGCCCACCCAAAACACATGCCCTGACCATAAACACATAAAAAACAACATAAAACAGGTCAGGACTGTTACAGTACCCCCCCCTCAAGATGCGCACGCCGGGCGCACAAGCACAAAGTCCAGGGGAGGGTCCGGGTGGGCAGTTGACCACGGTGGTGGTTCCGGCTCAGGACGCTGTCCCCATACCACCATAGTCACTCCCCTCTTCTTTCTACCCCTTCTAATGCCCACCCTAACACTACCTTCCCCTAAATAAACAGCTAGCACCAGGACAAGGGGCAGCACCGGGACAAGGGGTAGCACCGGGACAAGGGGCAGCACCAGAACAAGGGGCAGCACCAGGATAAGGACCATCACTGGGACAAGGGGCAGCACCGGGACAAGGGGCAGCACCGGGACAAGGGGCAGCACCGGGACAAGGGGCAGCACCGGGACAAGGGGCAGCACCGGGACAAGGGGCAGCACCGGGACAAGGGGCAGCACCGGGACAAGGGGCAACACCGGGACAAGGGGCAGATCCCGGCTGAAGGACTCTGGCAGGTCCTGTTTGGACGGCTCTGGCAGGTCCATGCTGGCTGACGGCTCTCTACGCTCATGGCAGGCTGACGGCTCTTGACGATCATGGCAGGCTGACGGCTCTCGACGCTCATGGCAGGCTGACGGCTCTCGACGCTCATGGCAGGCTGACGGCTCTCGACGCTCATGGCGCTCTGACGGCTCTGGCTGCTCATGGCTCTCTGACGGCTCTGGCTGCTCATGGCTCACTGACGGCTCTGGCTGCTCATGGCTCTTTGACGGCTCTGGCTGCTCATGGCTCTCTGACGGCTCTGGCTGCTCATGGCTCTCTGACGGCTCTGGCTGCTCATGGCTCGCTGGCGGCTCTGGCAGATCCTGTCTGGTTGGCGGCTCTGGCAGATCCTGTCTGGTTGGCGGCTCTGGCAGATCCTGTCTGGTTGGCGGCTCTGGCAGATCCTGTCTGGTTGGCGGCTCTGGCAGATCCTGTCTGGTTGGCGGCTCTGGCAGATCCTGTCTGGCTGACGGCTCTAGCGGCTCCTGTCTGGCTGACGGCTCTAGCGGCTCCTGTCTGGCGGATGGCTCTGTAGGCTCATGGCAGACGGGCGGCTTTGCAGGCTCATGGCAGACGGGCGGCTTTGCAGGCTCATGGCAGACGGATGGCTCAGACGGCGCTGGGGAGACGGATGGCTCAGATGGCGCTGGAGAGACGGATGGCTCAGATGGCGCTGGGGAGACGGATGGCTCAGATGGCGCTGGGGAGACGGATGGCTCAGATGGCGCTGGGGAGACGGATGGCTCAGATGGCGCTGGGGAGACAGATAGCTCTGTAGGGAGGAGAAGGAGAGACAGCCTGGTGCGTGGTCTAGGCACCGGCTGCGCTGGAGAGGAGGAAACAGCAGGAGAGAGAACCCGGAGAGACAGCCTGGTACGGGGGGCTGCCACCGGAGGACTGGTACATGGAGGTGGCACCGGATATACCGGACCGTGAAGGAGGACACGTGCTCTTGAGCACCGAGCCTCCCCAACCCTACCAGGTTGAATGAACCCCGTAGCCCTGCCAGTGCGGCGAGGTGGAATAGCCCGCACTGGGCTATGCAGGCGAACCGGGGACACCACCTGTAAGGCTGGTGCCATGTACACCGGCCCGAGGAGACGTACTGGAGACCAGCTACGTTGGGCCGGCTTCATGGCACCCGGCTCGATGCCCAACCTAGCCCTCCCAGTGCGGCAAGGTGGAATAGCCCGCACTGGGCTAAGCACGCGTACTGGGGACACCGTGCGCTTTACCGCATAACACGGTGTCTTACCAGTACGACGCCTTCTACCTCCACGGTAAGCACGGGGAGTTGGCTCGGGTATCCTACCCGGCTTTACCACACTCCTCGTGTGCCCCCCCCCAAGAAATTTTTGGGTCTTACTCACGGGCTCCCAACCGCGTCGTCGCGCTGCCTCCTCATACCAGCGCTCCTGGGCTGTGGCTGCCCTCTTCTCCTCCTTAGGACGGCGATATTCCCCTGGTTGAGCCCAAGGTCCTCTACCGTCCAATATCTCCTCCCAAGTCCAGAAATCCTTATTGCTCCCTCGAGCATTCCCATACCGCTTGGTCTCTGTATTTTGGTGGGTGATTCTGTAAGAGCTGTCGCTCTCCTCATCCTCAGATGAGGTGAGGAGAGAAGGATCTTCAGACCAAAATGCGGGTTCAGGGAAATATGCCATCTTTATTATAAATTACAAACGATGAAGATGGTAACACGAAACAAAACAAAACACTTTCAAAACTACAAAATAACAAAACGACGTAGAACGAAAACCTGAACATAAACTTACATAACTGAAACGTAAACTCACGAACAGGCAACAGACGACATCGAAACAAAACGAACAGCCAAACAGTCCCGTTTGTGAATATACATCGAATAACGACACGAAGACATCACAGGAGACAATCACCCACAAACACACAGTGATAATGCCCTACCTAAATATGACTCTTGATTAGAGGAAAATGCAAACCACCTGCCTCTAATCAAGAGCCATACCAGGCACACCGAAACCAACATAGAAACAGATAACATAGACTGCCCACCCAAAACACATGCCCTGACCATAAACACATAAAAAACAACATAAAACAGGTCAGGACTGTTACAGTGATTTAGTATATTAGGAGGAGGACTGGGTAAAGGGTACTAGTGATTTAGTGGCTGACTAGAATCACTTGATTGGATTGATCGTTTTTTTTTTTCAAATCGATTTTTGGGGAACTTCTAAAGTTTTGTCAATACAGATGGTAGTGGTGAAGGTGCATAAAGATGGCAGGACATTTTGTCAATACAGATGGTCGTGGTGAAGGTGCATAAAGATGGCAGGACATTTTGTCAATACAGATGGTCGTGGTGAAGGTGCATAAAGATGGCAGGATGTTTTGTCAATACAGATGGTCGTGGTGAAGGTGCATAAAGATTGTAGGATTCACACATGATGTCATTGTTTTGAAACGGCACCCTGTAGAACTTCACTCTGTAATATGTTGTTGTTGTTGGAGTGGAAACAGCACCCTGTAGAGCTTCACTCTGTAATATGTTGTTGTTGGAGTGGAAACAGCACCCTGTAGAACTTCACTCTGTAATATGTTGTTGTTGTTGTTGTTGTTGTTGTTGGAGTGGAAACAGCACCCTGTAGAGCTTCACTCTGTAATATGTTGTTGTTGGAGTGGAAACGGCACCCTGTAGAGATTCACTCTAATATGTTGTTGTTGTTGTTGTTGTTGTTGTTGGAGTGGAAACAGCACCCTGTAGAACTTCACTCTGTAATATGTTGTTGTTGTTGTTGTTGGAGTGGAAACAGCACCCTGTAGAGCTTCACTCTGTAATATGTTGTTGTTGGAGTGGAAACAGCACCCTGTAGAGCTTCACTCTGTAATATGTTGTTGTTGTTGTTGTTGTTGTTGTTGTTGTTGTTGTTGTTGGAGTGGAAACAGCACCCTGTAGAACTTCACTCTGTAATATGTTGTTGTTGGAGTGGAAACAGCACCCTGTAGAACTTCACTCTGTAATATGTTGTTGTTGGAGTGGAAACAGCACCCTGTAGAACTTCACTCTGTAATATGTTGTTGTTGGAGTGGAAACAGCACCCTGTAGAACTTCACTCTGTAATATGTTGTTGTTGTTGGAGTGGAAACAGCACCCTGTAGAGCTTCACTCTGTAATATGTTGTTGTTGGAGTGGAAACAGCACCCTGTAGAACTTCACTCTGTAATATGTTGTTGTGTTGGAGTGGAAACAGCACCCTGTAGAACTTCACTCTGTAATATGTTGTTGTTGGAGTGGAAACAGCACCCTGTAGAACTTCACTCTGTAATATGTTGTTGTTGTTGGAGTGGAAACAGCACCCTGTAGAACTTCACTCTGTAATATGTTGTTGTTGGAGTGGAAACAGCACCCTGTAGAACTTCACTCTGTAATATGTTGTTGTGTTGGAGTGGAAACAGCACCCTGTAGAACTTCACTCTGTAATATGTTGTTGTGTTGGAGTGGAAACAGCACCCTGTAGAACTTCACTCTGTAATATGTTGTTGTTGTTGTTGGAGTGGAAACAGCACCCTGTAGAACTTCACTCTGTAATATGTTGTTGTTGTTGGAGTGGAAACAGCACCCTGTAGAGTTTCACTCTGTAATATGTTGTTGTTGGAGTGGAAACAGCACCCTGTAGAACTTCACTCTGTAATATGTTGTTGTGTTGGAGTGGAAACAGCACCCTGTAGAACTTCACTCTGTAATATGTTGTTGTGTTGGAGTGGAAACAGCACCCTGTAGAGCTTCACTCTGTAATATGTTGTTGTGTTGGAGTGGAAACAGCACCCTGTAGAGCAGGGGTGTCAAAGTCAAATGGACGGAGGGCCAAATAAAAAATTTAGCTACAAGCCGAGGGCCGGACTGTTCGAATGTTCATTGAAAAATTTTTAAATGACGCATATAGTCTAGTGAACCTAATTGAACCTACTGAAAACCTAACAAATATATTCCAATATGATCAGATAAATAAAGCAATATTTTCTTATGGCTCTGTCAGTAATCTTTAATTTTCAACAGACACAAAAGACAAATTTCCTTTATATAAAAATCCCCATAACATGAACATTAAATGAAAGAAACCGGTATTCAAGGCACCATCAGTAGCCTATATTTTCTATTTTAGCAAAAGTGGGCTAAATTTACTTCAAAGAAAAAAACAATAATAGCAATTTTCTATCATCCACTCAACTGAAATATTTTTAAAATATAATTGGATTGAAATACAATAAAATAAAGTGCAAAAATCTATTAATCAAAAACAACACTTTGTTTAAGGAGAAGTAACATGCAGTGAAAACAAATATTAAACTTTAACTTTTAAACTTGAACTGAGTAAAAACTCTAAATATGTGATTGCACAGTAATGTTCACTTGTTTGAGGTTGAGGGTGATACTTGGTGGTGTCCCATCTTTTCCACAAGTTCATCAATGTTCGGGGTAAGGCTCTGAGCTGAGGAAATCCTCAGAATTGAGTGGAGGTGTTCAGCAGTAAGTCGACTTCTGTGTGATGTTTTGTTCAGGTTCATCAAAGAACAGTTGTTCACA
>NW_026600866.1:37777-52629 GCF_029448725.1 Salvelinus fontinalis | reverse complement strand
ACTCTGACATATGTGCTGTAGAGCTTCACTCTGTAATATGTTGTTGTTGTGTTGGAGTGGAAACAGCACCCTGTAGAACTTCACTCTGTAATATGTTGTTGTTGGAGTGGAAACAGCACCCTGTAGAGCACAGGTGTCAAACTCATTCCATGGAGGGCCGAGTGTCTGCGGGTTTTCGCTCCACCCTTGTACTTGATTGATGAATTAACATCACTAATTAGTTAGGAACTCCCCACACCTGGTTGTCTAGGGCTTTATTGAAAGGAAAGACCAAAAACCTGCAGACACAAGGCCCTCCGTGGAATGAGTTTGACACCCCTGCTGTAGAGCTTCACTCTGTAATATGTTGTTGTTGGAGGGGAAACAGCACCCTGTAGAGCTTCACTCTGTAATATGTTGTTGTTGATGTGTTCCGTAGCGTTGGTGCGTAAGCAGCACACAGCAGAGCTTCACCTGGGCGACTTCCTGGTGTTCCTGAGACGAGTCGTCTCCTCCAAGGCCATCCAATCCAAGATGTCTTCTCCAAAGTGGACAGAGGTGCTGCTCAACATCGCTGCACAGAAATGCTGCTCGGGTACTGTCCAATAAACTCTATTTGTACATTTAAAATGCATTATGAAAATCACTAGTCTGTACTCGTAAGTTTAGATGTTTCTAGATATGGACCGGCACCTCCAACCATTTAATATAAATCCTGACCGACGTCAGGTCAGAAGTAAGGACTTACCATTGCACAAGGCCTCCGTTTTCACCAGTGTCTTCCTTTCAATATGGTATTTGTCAAAGATCAGGTCAAACGGATAAAGGTTTATTTTAATAATGTCTTAGCCCATTCATTAAACGCTTTTCAACACTCAAACTCACACGAGTGCCTGGCTTTTTGGATTTGTTAATGTCGCTATTTGCGTAGATTTTTCCTTTTTGCTTTTCAATGACAAGTGTTATTGTCGTTTGTCTGTAGGAGTCCCCCTGGTGGGCAACCTGAGAACTCGTCTCCTGGCCATTCATGTTCTGGAGGCTGTGCTGCCTGCCTGTGAGGCCAGTGTAGAGAACGACCAGATGACACAGGTACTGGAGCTGTATGCAGAGTGAAGCCTCTCACATTGACCCAGTTTAAGTCATTAGTGAGGTCCTAATAAGAGGATTTGATGATGTAGCTGGTAAAAGGTGTGGTCCTCCTCCTCCAGGTGGTGGAGCGTCTCTTCTCCCTGCTGGCTGACTGTATGTGGGAAGCTCCCATCGCCCAGGCCAAGCACACCATCCAGATGAAAGAGAAAGAGCAGGAGCTAAAACTACAGGTACAGGACAACTCGTAATGCACTCTATATCGCTTCTTCTTCTTCTTATTATTATTATTATTGCTTCTTCCTTTTCTTTCTTTTTCTTCTTCTTTTTCTTCTTTTTCTTTTTCTTTTTCTTCTTCTTTCTTTTTCTTCTTTTTCTTCTTCTTCTTTTTATTTTTCTTCTTCTTTCTTCTTCTTCTTCTCTTTCTGCCTCTTTTTCTTCTTCTTCTTTTTCTTCTTCTTCTTTTTCTTCTTCTTCTTTTTCTTCTTCTTTTTCTTCTTTTTCTTCTTCTTCTTTTTCTTCTTCTTCTCTTTATTTTTCTTCTTCTTTCTTTTTCTTCTTCTTCTTCTCTTTCTGCCTCTTTTTCTTCTTCTTCTTTTTCTGTATTTTTCTTCTTCTCTGTGTATTAACTGGCTCGCAATCTGACTAACTGATTCATCCATCTGTCCCCAGGGTGAGGAGGAGGATGAGAACCTTCCTATCCAGGAGGTGTCGTTTGACCCGGAGAAGACTCAGTGTTGTATGGTGGAGAATGGCCAGGGTCTGACCCACGGCAGCGGGGGGAAGGGATATGGACTGGCCTCTACCGGCATCTCCTCTGGGTGCTACCAGTGGAAGGTACAGTACACACACCTACTGTCCCGTTGCTAATGTTTGAGGGGAAATTGCATGTGAAAACACACCTACTGTTCCGTTGCTAACGTTTGAGGGGAAATTGCATGTGAAAACACACCTACTGTTCCGTTGCTAATGTTTGAGGGGAAATGGCATGTGAAAACACACCTACTGTCCCGTTGCTAATGTTTGAGGGGAAATGGCATGTGAAAACTCGCCTACTGTCCCGTTGCTAACGTTTGAGGGGAAATGGCATGTGAAAACACGCCTACTGTCCCGTTGCTAACGTTTGAGGGGAAATGGCATGTGAAAACTCGCCTACTGTCCCGTTGCTAACGTTTGAGGGGAAATGGCATGTGAAAACACGCCTACTGTTCCGTTGCTAACGTTTGAGGGGAAATGGCATGTGAAAACACGCCTACTGTTCCGTTGCTAATGTTTGAGGGGAAATGGCATGTGTCAGCCGTCATAAGAGCATACGTCCTGCTGTGTGTGTGTGTGTGTGTGTGTGTGTGTGTGTGTGTGTGTGTGTGTGTGTGTGTGTGTGTGTGTGTGTGTGTGTGTGTGTCAGTCACCAGATCTCAACCCAATTGAACACTTATGGGAGATTCTGTAGCGGTGCCTGAGACAGCGTTTTCCACCACCATCAACAAAACACCAAATGATGGAATTTCTCATGGAAGGATAGTGTCACATCCCTCTAATAGAGTTCCAGACACTTGTAGAATCTATGTCGAGGTGCATTGAAGCTGTTCTGGCTGGTGGTGACCCAACGCCCTATTAACACACTTTATGTTGGTGTTTCCTTTATTTTGGCAGTTACCTGTACCCGCTGCGTCTTCATGAATGATCTCCTGTGCTGCTGCGTCTTCAGTAATGAGCTCCCGTGCTGCTGCGTCTTCAGTAATGAGCTCCCGTACTGCTGCGTCTTCAGTAATGAGCTCCCGTGTCGCTGCGTCTTCAGTAATGAGCACCCGTGCCGCTGCGTCTTCAGTAATGAGCTCCCGTGTCGCTGCGTCTTCAGTAATGAGCTCCCGTGCTGCTGCGTCTTCAGTAATGAGCTCCCGTGCTGCTGCGTCTTCAGTAATGAGCTCCCGTGCTGCTGCGTCTTCAGTAATGAGCTCCCGTGCTGCTGCGTTTTCAGTAATGAGCTCCCGTGCTGCTGCGTTTTCAGTAATGTGCTCCCGTACTTCTGTGTCTTCAGTAATGAGCTCCCGTTCTGCTGTGTCTTCAGTAATGAGCTCCTGTGCTGCTGCGTCTTCAGTAATGAGCTCCCGTTCTGCTGCGTCTTCAGTAATGAGCTCCCGTGCTGCTGCGTCTTCAATAATGAGCTCCCGTGCTGCTGCGTTTTCAGTAATGAGCTCCCGTACTTCTGCGTCTTCAGTAATGAGCTCCCGTGCTGCTGCGTCTTCAGTAATGAGCTCCCGTGCTGCTGCGTCTTAAGTAATGAGCTCCCGTACTGCTGCGTCTTCAGTAATGAGCTCCCGTGCTGCTGCGTCTTCAGTAATGAGCTCCCGTGCCGCTGCGTCTTCATTAATGAGCTCCCGTGTCGCTGCGTCTTCATTAATGAGCTCCCGTGCTGCTGCGTCTTCAGTAATGAGCTCCCGTGTCGCTGCGTCTTCATTAATGAGCTCCCGTGCCACTGCGTCTTCAGTAATGAGCTCCCGTACTGCTGCGTCTTCAGTAATGAGCTCCCGTTCTGCTGTGTCTTCAGTAATGAGCTCCCGTGCTGCTGCGTCTTCAGTAATGAGCTCCCGTGCTGCTGCGTTTTCAGTAATGAGCTCCCGTTCTGCTGCGTCTTCAGTAATGAGCTCCCATGCCGCTGCGTCACGCCCCTTATGTAATGTGTTTCCTGTATCTCATAACATTGTGTCTTGTTTGTTTCTACCTGTAGTTCTACATTGTGAAGGAGAACCGTGGGAACGAGGGGACGTGCGTCGGGGTGTCCCGTTGGCCTGTCCACGACTTCAACCACCGCACCACGTCAGACATGTGGCTGTACCGGGCCTACAGCGGGAACCTGTACCACAACGGAGAGCAGACCCTCACCCTTTCCTCCTTCACCCAGGGAGACTACATCACCTGTGTGTTGGACATGGAGGCTCGCACCGTCTCCTTCGGGAAGAACGGAGAGGTCAGAAGATGAAACTACTGTCAGTCGACCTTTTCCCCCTCGACTTCTGAGATGCTTTTCACCGTGACTGGACCCTTTTGAGCCAGACTATAAACTCTATAAACTCTTCCCAAAACAATTAAAACCCCATGACGTCTGATGACAAGTCATTACAGTCTCCTCACAGAGAGAGATGTATAGATGACAGGGAGGGGGAGGGGAGAGAGAGGGAGGGAGGGAGGGAGGGAGAGGGAGAGATGTATAGATGACAGGGAGGGGGAGGGATGGAGAGGGAGAGAGAGGAGGGGAGGGAGGGAGAGGGAGGGAGGGGTGGAGAGATCAATATCTATCAGCAGGGTCCCCCCCATGACTGACAGTTTACAGTCTGAAACGTATGGACAAGAGACACCAGAGTACCCCCCCCGAGATGTCATCCCCCTCTAGAGACACCAGAGTTCCCCCCCCTAGAGACACCAGAGTGCCCCCCCCCCCTCTAGAGACACCAGTGCCCCCCCCCCCTCTAGAGACAACAGAGTGCCCCCTCCCCCCCTTCTAGAGACACCAGAGTTTTGAGACAGTCTCTGCTGTGTTTACAGAAGCCTGTTATTGTTCTCCACAGGAGCCCAAGTTAGCCTTCGAGGACGTGGACGCCACAGAGCTCTACCCCTGTGTCATGTTCTACAGCAGTAACCCTGGAGAGAAGGTAAGACAACGCTGAACCTAGTTAAACCTAGAACCTAGTTAAACCTAGAACCTAGTTAAACATAGAACCTAGTTAAACAAAGGTAACCCACCTAAACACAGACAGGTTAGTTAGCCTAGCCTATAACCCACCTAAACATAGACACGTTAGTTAGCCTAGCCTATAATCCACCTAAACATACACAAGTTAGTTAGCCTAGCCTATAACCCACCTAAACATAGAGACGTTAGTTAGCCTAGCCTTTAACCCACCTAAACATAGACATGTTAGTTAGCCTAGCTTATAACCCACCTAAACATAGAGACGTTAGTTAGCCTAGCCTATAACCCACCTAAACATAGACACGTTAGTTAGCCTAGCCTATAACCCACCTAAACATAGAGACGTTAGTTAGCCTAGCCTTTAACCCACCTAAACATAGACATGTTAGTTAGCCTAGCCTATAACCCACCTAAACATAGAGACGTTAGTTAGCCTAGCCTATAACCCACCTAAACATAGAGACGTTAGTTAGCCTACCCTATAACCCACCTAAACATACACAAGTTAGTTAGCCTAGCCTATAACCCACCTAAACATAGAGACGTTAGTTAGCCTAGCCTTTAACCCACCTAAACATAGACATGTTAGTTAGCCTAGCTTATAACCCACCTAAACATAGAGACGTTAGTTAGCCTAGCCTATAACCCACCTAAACATAGACACGTTAGTTAGCCTAGCCTGTAACCCACCTAAACATAGACACGTTAGTTAGCCTAGCCTATAACCCACCTAAACATAGAGACGTTAGTTAGCCTAGCCTATAACTCACCTAAACACTAGACACGTTAGTTAGCCTAGCCTATAACCCACCTAAACATAGACAAGTTAGTTAGCCTAGCCTATAACCCACCTAAACATAGACACGTTAGTTAGCCTACCCTATAACCCACCTAAACATAGACACGTTAGTTAGCCTAGCCTGTAACCCACCTAAACATAGACACGTTAGTTAGCCTAGCCTATAACCCACCTAAACATAGACATGTTAGTTAGCCTAGCCTATAACCCACCTAAACATAGACACGTTAGTTAGCCTAGCCTATAACCCACCTAAACATAGACACGTTAGTTAGCCTAGCCTATAACCCACCTAAACATAGACAAGTTCCACAGTGAAAATACACAAAAACATGAGTTTGTTAAAAGACAGAGCGTATTGGCATCAGAATCATTAAGCCTGGGGCCTTCTCACCAAACAGATGGTGTGGTCTTGATTCATCACCTTGCACTGTTCCATGTGGAATTATTCATCCATTTAGAGAGTTACAAACCACATCCTGAATAAACTAAATCCAACGTCTGTGTATCAAAAATAAGACAGATTTTGGTTTTTAACCCTGATTTTTTTCCTTCTTCAACTGGACAAGTTGCAGCTAACTCTCTGTTCCAGGTAAAGATATGTGTCTCACTGCTCCCTAACTCTCTGTTCCAGGTAAAGATATGTGTCTCACTGCTCCCTAACTCTCTGTTCCAGGTAAAGATATGTGTCTCGCTGCTCCCTAACTCTCTGTTCCAGGTAAAGATATGTGTCTCACTGCTCCCTGTCTCACTGTTCCAGGTAAAGATATGTGTCTCACTGCTCCCTAACTCTCTGTTCCAGGTAAAGATATGTGTCTCACTGCTCCCTAACTCTCTGTTCCAGGTAAAGATATGTGTCTCACTGCTCCCTGACTCTCTGTTCCAGGTAAAGATATGTGTCTCACTGCTCCCTGACTCTCTGTTCCAGGTAAAGATATGTGTCTCACTGCTCCCTAACTCTCTGTTCCAGATAAAGATATGTGTCTCACTGCTCCCTGTCTCACTGCTCCCTAACTCTCTGTTCCAGATAAAGATATGTGTCTCACTGCTCCCTAACTCTCTGTTCCAGATAAAGATATGTGTCTCACTGCTCCCTGTCTCACTGCTCCCTAACTCTCTGTTCCAGATTAAGATATGTGTCTCACTGCTCCCTGTCTCACTGCTCCCTAACTCTCTGTTCCAGGTAAAGATATGTGTCTCACTCCTCCCTATCTCTCTGTTCCAGGTAAAGATATGTGTCTCACTGCTCCCTAACTCTCTGTTTCAGGTAAAGATATGTGTCTCACTGCTCCCTGTCTCTCTGTTCCAGGTCAAGATATGTGTCTCACTGCTCCCTAACTCTCTGTTCCAGGTAAAGATATGTGTCTCACTGCTCCCTAACTCTCTGTTCCAGGTAAAGATATGTGTCTCACTGCTCCCTAACTCTCTGTTCCAGGTAAAGATATGTGTCTCACTGCTCCCTGTCTCACTGCTCCCTAACTCTGTGTTCCAGGTAAAGATATGTGTCTCACTGCTCCCTAACTCTCTGTTCCAGGTAAAGATATGTGTCTCACTGCTCCCTAACTCTCCGTTCCAGGTAAAGATATGTGTCTCACTGCTCACTAATTCTCTGTTCCAGGTCAAGATATGTGTCTCACTGCTCCCTAACTCTCTGTTCCAGGTAAAGATATGTGTCTCACTGCTCTCTAACTCTCTGTTCCAGGTAAAGATATGTGTCTCACTGCTCCCTAACTCTCTGTTCCAGGTAAAGATATGTGTCTCACTGCTCTCTAACTCTCTGTTCCAGATAAAGATATGTGTCTCACTGCTCTCTAACTCTCTGTTCCAGGTCAAGATCTGTGACATGCAGATGCGGGGTACCCCTCGTGACCTCCTGCCTGGTGATCCTATCTGCAGCCCCGTGGCCACAGTCCTGGCTGAGGCCACCACACAGCTCATCAGGATCCTGCACCGCACGGACCACTGGACACACTGCATCAACAAGATCATGATGGAGAGGCTACACAAAATCAAACCCTGCTTCAGAGACTCAGCCAACGGTACTGGAGGAGGAGGTGAGAGGAGAGGAGAGGAGGGGGGGGGGGGTGAAGAGAGGAGAGGAGGGGAGAGGAGGAGGAGGGGGGGTGAAGAGAAGAGAGGAGAGGAGGGGAGAGGAGAGGGGGGGAGAAGAGAGGAGAGGAGGGGAGAGGAGAGGGGGGAGAAGAGAGGAGAGGAGGGGAGAGGAGAGGGGGGAGAAGAGAGGAGGGGGGGAGAAGAGAGGAGAGGAGGAGGGAGGGGAGAGGAGAGGAGAGGTGGGGTGAAGAGAGGAGAGGAGGGGAGATGAGAGGGGGGGAGAAGAGAGGAGGGGAGAGGAGAGGAGGAGGGGAGGGGAAAGAGGAGAAGAGAGTGGGGAAAGAAGAGGAGAGGTGGGAGAGGAGAGGACATTAGAGGAGGGAGGTTGAGGAGGTGAGGTGAGAGGACATTAGAGAAGGGAGGTTGAGGAGGTGAGATGACATTAGAGAAGGGAGGTTGAGGAGAGGAGAAGAGGTGAGAGGACATTAGAGAAGGGAGGTTGAGGAGAGGAGAGGAGGTGAGAGGACATTAGAGAAGGGAGGTTGAGGAGGTGAGATGACATTAGAGAAGGGAGGTTGAGGAGAGGAGAGGAGGTGAGAGGACATTAGAGAAGGGAGGTTGAGGAGAGAAGAAGAGGTGAGATGACATTAGAGAAGGGAGTTTGAGGAGAGGAGAGGAGGTGAGAGGACATTAGAGAAGGGAGGTTGAGGAGAGGAGAGGAGGTGAGAGGACATTAGAGAAGGGAGGTTGAGGAGGTGAGAGGACATTAGAGAAGGGAGGTTGAGGAGAGAAGAAGAGGTGAGAGGACATTAGAGGAGGGAGGTTGAGGAGGTGAGAGGACATTAGAGAAGGGAGGTTGAGGAGAGGAGAGGAGGTGAGAGGACATTAGAGAAGGGAGGTTGAGGAGAGATGTGTACTTCACTGTCTGCTTTGTGTCATGTCACCAAGGCAGTTTAAAGTACAGTAGACCAACAGCTCCTTGAGTAGGTGTCACATCTGGTTCTACCTTGTTAGTGCTCATTGGATAAAGTTAGGACTTGTGGTGCTCATTGGATAAAGTTAGGACTTGTGTTTCTCATTGGATAAAGTTAGGACTTGTGTTGCTCATTGGATAAAGTTAGGGCTTGTGTTGCTCATTGGATAAAGTTAGGGCTTGTGTTTCTCATTGGATAAAGTTGGGGCTTGTGTTGCTCATTGGATAAAGTTAGGACTTGTGTTTCTCATTGGATAAAGTTGGGACTTGTGTTTCTCATTGGATAAAGTTAGGACTTGTGTTTCTCATTGGATAAAGTTAGGACTTGTGTTTCTCATTGGATAAAGTTAGGACTTGTGTTTCTCATTGGATAAAGTTAGGACTTGTGTTGCTCATTGGATAAAGTTAGGGCTTGTGTTGCTCATTGGATAAAGTTGGGACTTGTGTTTCTCATTGGATAAAGTTAGGACTTGTGTTTCTCATTGGATAAAGTTGGGACTTGTGTTTCTCATTGGATAAAGTTAGGACTTGTGTTTCTCATTGGATAAAGTTAGGACTTGTGTTTCTCATTGGATAAAGTTGGGGCTTGTGTTGCTCATTGGATAAAGTTGGGGCTTGTGTTGCTCATTGGATAAAGTTAGAGCTTGTGTTTCTCATTGGATAAAGTTGGGGCTTGTGTTTCTCATTGGATAAAGTTAGAGCTTGTGTTTCTCATTGGATAAAGTTGGGACTTGTGTTTCTCATTGGATAAAGTTAGGACTTGTGTTTCTCATTGGATAAAGTTGGGACTTGTGTTTCTCATTGGATAAAGTTAGGACTTGTGTTTCTCATTGGATAAAGTTAGGACTTGTGTTTCTCATTGGATAAAGTTAGGGCTTGTGTTGCTCATTGGATAAAGTTAGGGCTTGATATGCTCATTTGAGTTTCCTGACTTCTCCACATGTTGACCAGCCTGATTTAAACATAATTTCTGTGAGTTAATATTAAAAGGCCCACAGTCAGCAGCATCACATGTACAGTAACAGATCATATGACACATCAGGTCAGAGGTTAAAGAAGAGTCGTTCAGTGCAGAGCAGAGAGGAGCATGATGCCCACAGGGACTCGTCCAGGGACCCCCAGAGAGGGGAGGAGGAGAGGGTCCGGCCGGGACACGGGGGCCGCCAGGGGCATGGAGGTCTGGGGGATCTCTCTGACCACCACCTCAGGACCCTCTGTACAGAGGTCTGTATATCTGACGTTTTGTTGTGATTATCAGTCATTATTAGCCTGGGTACCATTCTGGTTTTGATATTATTCCACAATGTTTTTGGCATGAGTGTGGAATGTTAGCACAAACATACTAGTACCCAGGCTAATAGTTTTTAATTTATTTGCAAGAAACACTTGACAACACCTCGACACACCGTACCTCAACACCGCACCTTGACACAACGCACCTCAACACAACGCACCTCAACACCACATAATGACACCGCACCTTGACACAACGTACCTCAACACCACATAATGACACCGCACCTTGACACAACACACCTCAACACAACGCACCTCAACACCACATAATGACACCGCACCTTGACACAACGTACCTCAACACCACATAATGACACCGCACCTTGACACAACACACCTCAACACCACATAATGACACCGCACCTTGACACAACGTACCTTGACACAACGCACCTCAACACCACATAATGACACCGCACCTTGACACAACGTACCTTGACACAACGCACCTCAACACCACATAATGACACCGCACCTTGACACAACGCACCTCAACACAACGTACCTCAACACCACATAATGACACCGCACCTTGACACCGCACCTTGACACAACGTACCTCAACACCACATAATGACACCGCACCTTGACACAACGCACCTCAACACAACGTACCTCAACACCACATAATGACACCGCACCTTGACACCGCACCTTGACACAACGTACCTCAACACCACATAATGACACCGCACCTTGACACAACGCACCTCAACACCACATAATGACACCGCACCTTGACACAACGCACCTCAACACCACATAATGACACCGCACCTTGACACAACGCACCTCAACACCACATAATGACACCGCACCTTGACACAACGTACCTCAACACCACATAATGACACCGCACCTTGACACAACGCACCTCGACACCACATAATGACACCGCACCTTGACACAACGCACCTCAACACCACATAATGACACCGCACCTTGACACAACGCACCTCAACACCACATAATGACACCGCACCTTGACACAACGCACCTCAACACCACATAATGACACCGCACCTTGACACAACGCACCTCAACACCACATAATGACACCGCACCTTGACACAACGCACCTCAACACCACATAATGACACCGCACCTTGACACAACGTACCTCAACACCACATAATGACACCGCACCTTGACACCGCACCTTGACACAACGTACCTCAACACCACATAATGACACCGCACCTTGACACAACGTACCTCAACACCACATAATGACACCGCACCTTGACACAACGTACCTCAACACCACATAATGACACCGCACCTTGACACAACGTACCTCAACACCACATAATGACACCGCACCTTGACACAACGTACCTCAACACCACATAATGACACCGCACCTTGACACAACGTACCTCAACACCACATAATGACACCGCACCTTGACACAACGTACCTCAACACCACATAATGACACCGCACCTTGACACAACGTACCTCAACACCACATAATGACACCGCACCTTGACACAACGTACCTCAACACCACATAATGACACCGCACCTTGACACAACGTACCTCAACACCACATAATGACACCGTACCTCGACACAACGTACCTCGACACCACATAATGACACCGCACCTTGACGACACCGCATCTTGACGACACCGCACCTTGACGACACCGCACCATGACGACAACGCACCATGACACCACACCATGACAACGCACCTTGACAACGCATCATGACACCGCACCTCAACACCACATAATGACACCGCACCTTGACACAACGTACCTCAACACCACATAATGACACCGCACCTTGACACCGCACCTTGACACAACGTACCTCAACACCAGATAATGACACCGCACCTTGACACAACGCACCTCAACACCACATAATGACACCGCACCTTGACACAACGCACCTCAACACCACATAATGACACCGCACCTTGACACAACGCACCTCAACACCACATAATGACACCGCACCTTGACACAACGCACCTCAACACCACATAATGACACCGCACCTTGACACAACGCACCTCAACACCACATAATGACACCGCACCTTGACACAACGCACCTCAACACCACATAATGACACCGCACCTTGACACAACGCACCTCAACACCACATAATGACACCGCACCTTGACACAACGCACCTCAACACCACATAATGACACCGCACCTTGACACAACGCACCTCAACACCACATAATGACACCGCACCTTGACACAACGCACCTCAACACCACATAATGACACCGCACCTTGACACAACGCACCTCAACACCACATAATGACACCGCACCTTGACACAACGCACCTCAACACCACATAATGATACCGCACCTTGACACAACGCACCTCAACACCACATAATGACACCGCACCTTGACACAACGCACCTCAACACAACGCACCTCAACACCACATAATGACACCGCACCTTGACACAACGTACCTCAACACCACATAATGACACCGCACCTTGACACCGCACCTTGACACAACGTACCTCAACACCACATAATGACACCGCACCTTGACACAACGCACCTCAACACCACATAATGACACCGCACCTTGACACAACGCACCTCAACACCACATAATGACACCGCACCTTGACACAACGCACCTCAACACCACATAATGACACCGCACCTTGACACAACGCACCTCAACACCACATAATGACACCGCACCTTGACACAACGCACCTCAACACCACATAATGACACCGCACCTTGACACAACGCACCTCAACACCACATAATGACACCGCACCTTGACACAACGCACCTCAACACCACATAATGACACCGCACCTTGACACAACGCATCTCAACACCACATAATGATACCGCACCTTGACACAACGCACCTCAACACCACATAATGACACCGCACCTTGACACAACGCACCTCAACACAACGCACCTCAACACCACATAATGACACCGCACCTTGACACAACGTACCTCAACACCACATAATGACACCGCACCTTGACACCGCACCTTGACACAACGTACCTCAACACCACATAATGACACCGCACCTTGACACAACGCACCTCAACACCACATAATGACACCGCACCTTGACACAACGCACCTCAACACCACATAATGACACCGCACCTTGACACAACGCACCTCAACACCACATAATGACACCGCACCTTGACACAACGCACCTCAACACCACATAATGACACCGCACCTTGACACAACGCACCTCAACACCACATAATGACACCGCACCTTGACACCACATAATGACACCGCACCTTGACACAACGCACCTCGACACCACATAATGACACCGCACCTTGACACAACGCACCTCAACACCACATAATGACACCGCACCTTGACACAACGCACCTCAACACCACATAATGACACCGCACCTTGACACAACGTACCTCAACACCACATAATGACACCGCACCTTGACAACGCACCTTGACACAACGTACCTCAACACCACATAATGACACCGCACCTTGACACAACGTACCTCAACACCACATAATGACACCGCACCTTGACACAACGTACCTCAACACCACATAATGACACCGCACCTTGACACCGTACCTTGACACAACGCACCTCAACACCACATAATGACACCGCACCTTGACACAACGCACCTCAACACCACATAATGACACCGCACCTTGACACAACGCACCTCAACACCACATAATGACACCGCACCTTGACACAACGCACCTCAACACCACATAATGACACCGCACCTTGACACAACGCACCTCAACACCACATAATGACACCGCACCTTGACACAACGCACCTCAACACCACATAATGACACCGCACCTTGACACAACGCACCTCAACACCACATAATGACACCGCACCTTGACACAACGTACCTCAACACCACATAATGACACCGCACCTTGACACAACCCACCTCAACACCACATAATGACACCGCACCTTGACACAACGCACCTCAACACCACATAATGACACCGCACCTTGACACAATGCACCTCAACACCACATAATGACACCGCACCTTGACACAACGCACCTCAACACCACATAATGACACCGCACCTTGACACCGCACCTTGACACAACACACCTCAACACCACATAATGACACCGCACCTTGACACCGCACCTTGACACAACGCACCTCAACACCACATAATGACACCGCACCTTGACACAACGCACCTCAACACCACATAATGACACCGCACCTTGACACAATGCACCTCAACACCACATAATGACACCGCACCTTGACACCGCACCTCAACACCACATAATGACACCGCACCTCGACACAACGCACCTCAACACCACATAATGACACCGCACCTTGACACCGCACCTTGACACAACGCACCTCAACACCACATAATGATACCGCACCTTGACACAACGTACCTCAACACCACATAATGACACCGCACCTTGACACAACATACCTCAACACCACATAATGACACCGCACCTTGACACAACGCACCTCAACACCACATAATGACACCGCACCTTGACACAACGTACCTCGACACCACATAATGACACCGCACCTTGACACAACGCACCTCAACACCACATAATGACACCGCACCTTGACACAACGCACCTCAACACCACATAATGACACCGCACCTTGACACAACGCACCTCAACACCACATAATGACACCGCACCTTGACACAACGCACCTCAACACCACATAATGACACCGCACCTTGACACAACGTACCTCAACACCACATAATGACACCGCACCTTGACACAACCCACCTCAACACCACATAATGACACCGCACCTTGACACAACGCACCTCAACACCACATAATGACACCGCACCTTGACACAATGCACCTCAACACCACATAATGACACCGCACCTTGACACAACGCACCTCAACACCACATAATGACACCGCACCTTGACACCGCACCTTGACACACCACACCTCA
>NW_026600866.1:20000-34937 GCF_029448725.1 Salvelinus fontinalis | reverse complement strand
AGGTGTCATTGTTAAGACAAACATCGACATGACAAATCCATAAGGAGATGGCAAGAGAGTAGAAACAGACTGGCACCCAGGGCAGATGACCATCCATCCCCCAGACGACCATCCATCCCCCAGACTACCATCCCCCAGACTACCATCCCCCAGACTACCATCCCCCAAGACTACCATCCCCCAGACTACCATCCCCCAGACTACCATTCCCCAAGACTACCATCCCCCAAGACTACCATCCCCCAAGACTACCATCCCCAAGACTACCATCCCCCAAGACTACCATCCCCCAGACTACCATCCCCCAGACTACCATCCCCCAAGACTACCATTCCCCAGACTACCATTCCCCAAGACTACCATCCATCCCCCAGACTACCATCCATCCCCCAGACTACCATCCCCTAGACTACCATCCCCCAAGACTACCATCCCCCAAGACTACCATCCCCTAGACTACCATCCCCTAGACTACCATCCCCCAAGACTACCATCCCCCAGACTACCATCCCCCAGACTACCATCCCCCAAGACTACCATCCCCCAGACTACCATCCCCCAAGACTACCATCCCCCAGACTACCATCCCCCAGACTACCATCCCCCAAGACTACCATTCCCCAGACTACCATTTCCCAAGACTACCATCCATCCCCCAGACTACCATCCATCCCCCAGACTACCATCCATCCCCCAGACTACCATCCATCCCCCAGACTACCATCCATCCCCCAGACTACCATCCCCCAGACTACCATCCCCCAGACTACCATCCATCCCCCAGACTACCATCCATCCCCCAGACTACCATCCATCCCCCAGACTACCATCCATCCCCCAGACTATCATCCATCCATCCATCCCCCAGACTACCATCCATCCCCCAGACTACCATCCATCCCCCAGACTACCATCCATCCCCCAGACTACCATCCATCCCCCAGACTATCATCCATCCATCCATCCCCCAGACTACTATCCATCCATCCATCCCCCAGACTATCATCCATCCATCCCCCAGACTACCATCCATCCCCCAGACTACCATCCATCCCCCAGACTACCATCCATCCCCCAGACTACCATCCATCCCCCAGACTACCATCCATCCCCCAGACTATCATCCATCCATCCATCCCCCAGACTACTATCCATCCATCCATCCCCCAGACTATCATCCATCCATCCCCCAGACTACCATCCATCCCCAAGACTATCATCCATCCATCCATCCCCCAGACTACCATCCATCCCCCAGACTACCATCCATCCCCCAGACTACCATCCATCCCCCAGACTACCATCCCCCAGACTACCATCCATCCCCCAGACTACCATCCCCCCCAGACTACCATCCCCCCCAGACTACCATCCATCCATCCATCCCCCAGACTATCATCCATCCATCCCCAGACTACCATCCATCCCCCAGACTATCATCCATCCATCCATCCCCCAGACTATCATCCATCTTCCAGACTACCATCCATCCCCCAGACTACCATCCATCCCCCAGACTCCCATCCATCCCCCATCCATCCCCCAGACTACCATCCATCCCCCAGACTACCATCCATCCCCCAGACTACCATCCATCCCCCAGACTACCATCCCCCAGACTACCATCCCCCAGACTACCATCCCCCAGACTACCATCATCCCCCAGACTACCATCCATCCCCCAGACTACCATCCATCCATCCCCCAGACTACTATCCATCCATCCCCCAGACTACCATCCATCCCCCAGACTATCATCCATCCCTCCCCCAGACTACCATCCATCCATCCCTCAGACTACCATCCATCCCCCAGACTACCATCCATCCATCCCCCAGACTACCATCCCTCCCCCAGACTACCATCTATCCATCCCCCAGACTACCATCCATCCCCCAGACTACCATCCATCCATCCCCCAGACTACCATCCCTCCCCCAGACTACCATCCCTCCCCTAGACTACCATCCATCCATCCCCCAGACTACCATCCCTCCCCCAGACTACCATCCCTCCCCCAGACTACCATCCCTCCCCCAGACTACCATCCTCCATCCATCCCCCAGACTACCATCCATCCCCCAGACTACCATCCATCCCCCAGACTACCATCCATCCCCCAGACTACCATCTATCCATCCCCCAGACTACCATCCATCCATCCCCCAGACTACCATCCATCCCCCAGACTACCATCCCCCAGACTACCATCCATCCCCCAGACTACCATCTATCCATCCCCCAGACTACCATCCATCCCCCAGACTACCATCCATCCATCCCCCAGACTACCATCCCTCCCCCAGACTACCATCCATCCATCCCCCAGACTACCATCCATCCATCCCCCAGACTACCATCCATCCACCCCCCAGATTACCATCCATCCCCAAGACTACCATCCCCCAGACTACCATCCATCCCCCAGACTACCATCCCCCAGACTACCATCCATCCCCCAGACTACCATCTCCCAGACTACCATCTCCCAGACTACCATCCCCCAGACTACCATCCTCCCCAGACTACCATCCCTCCCCCAGACTACCATCTATCCATCCCCCAGACTACCATCTATCCATCCCCCAGACTACCATCTATCCATCCCCCAGACTACCATCTATCCATCCCCCAGACTACCATCTATCCATCCCCCAGACTACCATCTATCCATCCCCCAGACTACCATCCCTCCTCCCCAGACTACCATCCCTCCCCCAGACTACCATCCCCCATCCATCCATCCCCCAGACTACCATCCATCCATCCCCCAGACTACCATCCATCCCTCCCCCAGACTACCATCCATCCATCCCTCAGACTACCATCCATCCATCCCTCAGACTACCATCCCTCCCCCAGACTACCATCCATCCCTCCCCCAGACTACCATCCATCCATCCCTCAGACTACCATCCCTCCCCCAGACTACCATCCATCCCCCAGACTACCATCCATCCATCCCCCAGACTACCATCCATCCATCCCCCAGACTACCATCCATCCATCCCCCAGACTACCATCCATCCATCCCCCAGACTACCATCCCTCCCCCAGACTACCATCCCTCCCCCAGACTACCATCCCTCCCCCAGACTACCATCCATCCCCCAGACTACCATCCATCCATCACCCAGACTACCATCCATCCCTCCCCTAGACTACCATCCATCCCCCATCCATCCATCCTCCACTCCTCTACCATGTCATTCTTCCTCTCTCCCTCTCCTTCTTTCCCTTACTCTGTGTTTCCTTGTGTTCCTCCACTTCTGGTTCTTCATTAAAGCTTCCCAACTTTCTGGTCGCCTAGTGACACTCCCCTGTACAACCTGGAGCCCTGCGAGCCGCTGCCGTTTGACGTGGCACGCTTCCGAGGTCTCACCGCTTCCCTGCTCCTCGACCTCACCTATCTCACCTCCATTCACGAGGACGCTGGGAAGCTGAGCGCACGGCGCCACGAGAAGAAGCACCGTAGCGTCGGAGGTCACGATACGACGACGACGACGACCGCTACGACAAACGACGACATCAACAACAAAACTAGTGAGACCGAGCAGAGCCACCAACACAGGCTCTCCCCAGACCTCAAAGACACAACCACAACGGGGACCGTCACCACGACGACAACCTCTGATCTGAGAGTGTCACACAGCCTGGACGAGGTCAAAGCTCACGCGGTGCCCAACTCGAAATCAGAGAGCGAGATCTCCTCCTGCGCCTTGGACTCCCAACACCAGGGCGGAGGAGGACCAGAGACCCTCTCCCCTGCTCCTCAGACCCCCCAGGAGGGCAACAGGAGGAAGGGCCAGGAGGGCCGGGGCCACGATGGCTCTCCCTCCTCGGGGGTCAGTCAGTCTGAGATCCATGCGGTGCAGCTGTCCTACCTCTACCTGGGGGCCATGAAGGCCCTCAGCACCCTGCTCTCCTGCTCCAAGTATGTTGAGCTGCTGCTCATACCCAAGGTTAGTAATCTTTCATCAGGGTTGTGGGTTCGAATCCCGCATTGCTCTCACATCATAGAGTACCTCTCTGAGAAATGGCCCCAAATATACTACTAAATGTGTTTAGTCAATCAAAGTGTCTGCTATTGGCCCACTCTGTAATAGGTCCAGGTTCAATCAAAGTGTCTGCTATTGGTCCACTCTGTAATAGGTCCAGGTTCAATCAAAGTGTCTGCTATTGGTCCACTCTGTAATAGGTCCAGGTTCAATCAAAGTGTCTGCTATTGGCCCACTCTGTAATAGGTCCAGGTTCAATCAAAGTGTCTGCTATTGGCCCACTCTGTAATAGGTCCAGGTTCAATCAAAATGTCTGCTATTGGTCCACTCTGTAATAGGTCCAGGTTCAATCAAAGTGTCTGCTATTGGCCCACTCTGTAATAGGTCCAGGTTCAATCAAAGTGTCTGCTATTGGCCCACTCTGTAATAGGTCCAGGTTCAATCAAAATGTCTGCTATTGGCCCACTCTGTAATAGGTCCAGGTTCAATCAAAGTGTCTGCTATTGGCCCACTCTGTAATAGGTCCAGGTTCAATCAAAGTGTCTGCTATTGGCCTACTCTGTAATAGGTCCAGGTTCAATCAAAGTGTTTGCTAACGGCCCACTCTGTAATAGGTCCAGGTTCAATCAAAGTGTCTGCTAACGGTCCACTCTGTAATAGGTCCAGGTTCAGCCGGAGCCTGCTAACGGTCCACTCTGTAATAGGTCCAGGTTCAGCCGGAGCCTGCTCCCAGTGGACACAATGCAGACCTGAACGCCGGGTCCACCCCTAGTGGCGCAGCGCCCTCGCCCGTGTGCCAGGAGGAAGTTGAGATGAGGGCGGCACTGCAGTTCCTGATGCGTCACATGGTCAAGCGGGCCGTGATGAGGTCACCCATCAAGCGGGCGTTGGGATTGGCCGATTTGGAGAGGGCTCAGGCCATGATCTATAAATTGGTGGTCAGCGGGCTGCTGGACGAACACTGCAGTGAGGGCAAGGCCAGACCTGGTGAGTAACACAGAGATAAATAACATGCTGTTTGTTAGGGAAGGCTTTTCCATCTCTGGCCCTGGACTGGGGTCTTCCTGGGGTCTTCCCTGTAGTAACTCTGTAGTAACCCTGTAGTTACCCTGTAGTAACCCTGTAGTTACCCTGTAGTAACCCTGTAGTTACCCTGTAGTTACCCTGTACTAACTCTGTAGTAACTCTGTAGTAACTCTGTAGTAACCCTGTAGTAACCCTGTTGTAACCCTGTAGTAACCCTGTAGTAACCCTGTTGTAACTCTGTAGTAACACTGTAGTAACCCTGTTGTAACCCTGTAGTTACCCTGTAGTAACCCTGTAGTAACCCTGTTGTAACCCTGTAGTTACCCTGTAGTAACCCTGTTGTAACCCTGTTGTAACCCTGTTGTAACCCTGTTGTAACCCTGTAGTAACCCTGTAGTAACCCTGTAGTAACCCTGTTGTAACCCTGTTGTAACCCTGTTGTAACTCTGTAGTAACCCTGTAGTAACCCTGTAGTAACCCTGTAGTTACCCTGTAGTAACCCTGTAGTAACCCTGTTGTAACCCTGTTGTAACCCTGTTGGAACCCTGTTGGAACCCTGTTGTAACCCTGTAGTTACCCTGTAGTTACCCTGTAGTAACCCTGTTGTAACTCTGTTGTAACTCTGTAGTAACTCTGTAGTTACCCTGTAGTAACCCTGTTGTAACTCTGTAACTCTGTTGTAACTCTGTAGTTACCCTGTAGTAACCCTGTTGTAACTCTGTTGTAACTCTGTAGTTACCCTGTAGTAACTCTGTTGTAACTCTGTAGTAACTCTGTAGTTACCCTGTAGTTACCCTGTAGTTACCCTGTAGTTACCCTGTAGTAACCCTGTAGTAACCCTGTTGTAACCCTGTAGTAACCCTGTTGTAACTCTGTTGTAACCCTGTAGTAACCCTGTAGTTACCATGTAGTAACCCTGTAGTAACCCTGTTGTAACCCTGTAGTAACCCTGTTGTAAACCTGTAGTAACTGTAGTAACCCTGTTGTAACCCTGTAGTAACCCTGTAGTAACTCTGTAGTAACCATGCTGTAACCATGTTGTAACCCTGTAGTAACCCTGTTGTAACCCTGTAGTAACTCTGTAGTAACCCTGTAGTTACCCTGTAGTAACCCTGTAGTAACCCTGTTGTAACCCTGTTGTAACCCTGTAGTAACCCTGTAGTAACCCTGTTGTAAACCTGTAGTAACTCTGTTGTAACCCTGTTGTAACCATGTTGTAACCCTGTAGTAACCCTGTTGTAACCCTGTAGTAACTCTGTAGTAACCCTGTAGTAACCCGGTAGTAACCCTGTAGTAACTCTGTAGTAACCCTGTAGTAACCCTGTAGTGACCCTGTAGTAACTCTGTAGTAACCCTGTAGTAACTCTGTAGCAACCCCGTAGTAACCCCGTAGTAACCCTGTAGTAACCATGTTGTAACCCTGTTGTAACCATGTTGTAACCCTGTAGTAACCCTGTTGTAACCCTGTTGTAACTCTGTTGTAACTCTGTTGTAACTCTGTTGTAACCCTGTAGTAACCCTGTAGTATAACTCTGTAGTAACCCTGTAGTAACCCTGTAGTAACCCTGTTATAACCCTGTAACTGTGTACTAAGTGTGTGTGGTCTCTCTCCCGGTGTGTTAGCTGATCCAGAGTGTGAGGAGGGTGCGCAGGGAGAGCAGCAAGCCCAGACCCCCATCACCACCAGCCCCTCTGCCTCCAGCACCACCTCCTTCATGAGCTCCTCTCTGGAGGACACGACCACAGCCACTACACCTGTTACTGACACAGAGACTGTCCCTCCCTCAGAGTCCCCTGGGGTCATGCCCCTTAGCCTGCTCAGGTATATAGAACCTCTACACACACACACACACACACACACACAGTCACTCACTCACTCACTCACACACTCACTCACTCACTCACTCACTCACTCACTCACTCTCACTCTCACTCTCACACACACACACACACACACACACACACACACACACACTGTGGATACCTTTTTAAAGTCAAGGCTTTTATTCCAATGCCTGGTCTTTACAGGCAGATGTTCTCCAGCTACCCGACCAGCACTGTGCTGCCGACGCGTCGTGCCCAGACGCCCCCGGTGTCTTCTCTCCCCACGTCTCCCTCTGATGAGGTGGGCCGGAGACAGAGCCTCTCCTCCCCTGAGACACAGACCTCCAGACCAGCCAACAGGACAGGGACATGTATGTATTACAGACACACACACACTCACTCACACACTCACTCACACACACACACACACACACACACTCACTCACTCACTCACTCACTCACTCACTCACTCACTCACTCACTCACTCACTCACACACACACACACACACACACACACACACACACAGACACACACAGACACAGACACAGACACAGACACAGACACAGACACAGACACAGACACAGACACAAACACATAGACACATAGACACATAGACACATAGACACATAGACACAGACCTCCAGACCAGCCAACAGGACAGGCTCATGTATGTATTACACACCAACCCCCCCAGTCCTGTTTGTCTCTGTATGTGATGGTAACATCCTGTTTGTCTCTGTATGTGGTGGTAACATCCTGTTTGTCTCTGTATGTGACGGTAACATCCTGTTTGTCTCTGTATGTGATGGTAACATCCTGTTTGTCTCTGTATGTGATGGTAACATCCTGTTTGTTTCTGTATGTGATGGTAACATCCTGTTTGTCTCTGTGTGTGATGGTAACATCCTGTTTGTCTCTGTATGTGATGGTAACATCCTGTTTGTTTCTGTATGTGATGGTAACATCCTGTTTGTTTCTGTATGTGATGGTAACATCCTGTTTGTCTCTGTATGTGATGGTAACATCCTGTTTGTCTCTGTATGTGATGGTAACATCCTGTTTGTCTCTGTATGTGATGGTAACATCCTGTTTGTCTCTGTATGTGACGGGAACATCCTGTTTGTCTCTGTATGTGACGGGAACATCCTGTTTGTCTCTGTATGTGACGGTAACATCCTGTTTGTCTCTGTATGTGATGGTAACATCCTGTTTGTCTCTGTATGTGGTGGTAACATCCTGTTTGTCTCTGTATGTGATGGTAACATCCTGTTTGTCTCTGTATGTGATGGTAACATCCTGTTTGTCTCTGTATGTGATGGTAACATCCTGTTTGTCTCTGTATGTGATGGTAACATCCTGTTTGTCTCTGTATGTGATGGTAACATCCTGTTTGTCTCTGTATGTGATGGTAACATCCTGCTTGTCTCTGTATGTGATGGTAACATCCTGTTTGTCTCTGTATGTGATGGTAACATCCTGTTTGTCTCTGTATGTGATGGTAACTTCCTGTCCTGTACTTGTCCTCTCCAGCCCTGTCGGACCCCAGCAGCAGACTGTCCACCTCCCCTCCCCCCCCGGCCATCGCTGTGCCCCTCCTGGAGATGGGCTTCTCTCTGAGGCAGATCACCAAGGCTCTGGAGACTACAGGGACAGGTACAGACTTCACTATACACTACCTTATACCAAGACTACAGGTACAGACTTCACTCTACACTACCTTATACCAAGACTACAGGTACAGACTTCACTCTACACTACCTTATACCAAGACTACAGGTACAGACTTCACTCTACACTACCTTATACCAAGACTACAGGTACAGACTTCACTCTACACTACCTTATACCAAGACTACAGGTACAGACTTCACTCTACACTACCTTATACCAAGACTACAGGTACAGACTTCACTCTACACTACCTTATACCAAGACTACAGGTACACACATCACTCTACACTACCTTATACCAAGACTACAGATACAGACTTCACTCTACACTACCTTATACCGAGGCTCTGGAGACTACAGGGACAGGGACAGACTTCACTCTACACTACCTTATACCAAGACTACAGGTACAGACTTCACTCTACACTACCTTATACCAAGACTCTGGAGACTACAGGGACAGGGACAGACTTCACTCTACACTACCTTATACCAAGGCTCTGGAGACTACAGGTACAGACTTCACTCTACACTACCTTATACCAAGACTACAGGTACAGACTTCACTCTACACTACCTTATACCGAGGCTCTGGAGACTACAGGGACAGATACAGACTTCACTATACACTACCTTATACCAAGACTACAGGTACAGACTTCACTCTACACTACCTTATACCAAGACTACAGGTACAGACTTCACTATACACTACCTTATACCAAGACTACAGGTACAGACTTCACTCTACACTACCTTATACCAAGACTACAGGTACAGACATCACTCTACACTACCTTATACCAAGACTACAGGTACAGACTTCACTCTACACTACCTTATACCAAGACTACAGGTACAGACATCACTCTACACTACCTTATACCAAGACTACAGGTACAGACTTCACTCTACACTACCTTATACCAAGACTACAGGTACAGACATCACTCTACACTACCTTATACCAAGACTACAGGTACAGACATCACTCTACACTACCTTATACCAAGACTACAGGTACAGACATCACTCTACACTACCTTATACCAAGACTACAGATACAGACTTCACTCTACACTACCTTATACCAAGACTACAGGTACAGACTTCACTATACACTACCTTATACCAAGGCTCTGGAGACTACAGGGACAGGTACAGACTTCACTCTACACTACCTTATACCAAGACTACAGGTACAGACTTCACTCTACACTACCTTATACCAAGACTACAGGTACAGACATCACTCTACACTACCTTATACCAAGACTACAGGTACAGACTTCACTCTACACTACCTTACACCAAGACTACAGGTACAGACTTCACTCTACACTATCTCATACCAAGACTACAGATACAGACTTCACTCTACACTACCTTATACCAAGACTACAGATACAGACTTCACTCTACACTACCTTATACCAAGACTACAGGTACAGACTTCACTCTACACTACCTTATACCAAGACTACAGGTACAGACATCACTCTACACTACCTTATACCAAGACTACAGGTACAGACTTCACTCTACACTACCTTATACCAAGACTACAGGTACAGACATCACTCTACACTACCTTATACCAAGACTACAGGTACAGACTTCACTCTACACTACCTTATACCAAGGCTCTGGAGACTACAGGGACAGGTACAGACTTCACTCTACACTACCTTATACCAAGACTACAGGTACAGACTTCACTCTACACTACCTTATACCAAGACTACAGGTACAGACATCACTCTACACTACCTTATACCAAGACTACAGGTACAGACATCACTCTACACTACCTCACACCAAGACTACAGGTACAGACATCACTCTACACTACCTTATACCAAGACTACAGATACACACTTCACTACCTTATACCAAGACTACAGATACACACTTCACTACCTTATACCAAGACTACAGGTACAGACATCACTCTACACTACCTTATACCAAGACTACAGGTACAGACTTCACTCTACACTACCTTATACCAAGACTACAGGTACAGACTTCACTCTACACTACCTTATACCAAGACTACAGGTACAGACTTCACTCTACACTACCTTATACCAAGACTACAGGTACAGACTTCACTCTACACTACCTTATACCAAGACTACAGGTACAGACTTCACTCTACACTACCTTATACCAAGGCTCTGGAGACTACAGGGACAGGTACAGACTTCACTATACACTACCTTATACCAAGACTACAGGTACAGACTTCACTCGACACTACCTTATACCAAGACTACAGGTACAGACTTCACTCTACACTACCTTATACCAAGACTACAGGTACAGACTTCACTATACACTACCTTATACCAAGACTACAGATACACACTTCACTACCTTATACCAAGACTACAGATACACACTTCACTACCTTATACCAAGACTACAGATACAGACATCACTCTACACTACCTTATACCAAGACTACAGGTACAGACTTCACTCTACACTACCTCATACCAAGACTACAGATACAGACTTCACTCTACACTACCTTATACCAAGACTACAGGTACAGACTTCACTCTACACTACCTTATACCAAGACTACAGGTACAGACTTCACTCTACACTACCTTATACCAAGACTACAGGTACAGACCTCACTCTACACTACCTTATACCAAGACTACAGGTACAGACATCACTCTACACTACCTTATACCAAGACTACAGGTACAGACTTCACTCTACACTACCTTATACCAAGACTACAGGTACAGACATCACTCTACACTACCTTATACCAAGACTACAGGTACAGACTTCACTCTACACTACCTTATAGACTTCACTCTACACTACCTTATACCAAGACTACAGGTACAGACATCACTCTACACTACCTTATACCAAGACTACAGGTACAGACCTCACTCTACACTACCTTATACCAAGACTACAGGTACAGACATCACTCTACACTACCTTATACCAAGACTACAGGTACAGACATCACTCTACACTACCTTATACCAAGACTACAGGTACAGACATCACTCTACACTACCTTATACCAAGACTACAGGTACAGACATCACTCTACACTACCTTATACCAAGACTACAGATACAGACTTCACTCTACACTACCTTATACCAAGACTACAGGTACAGACTTCACTATACACTACCTTATACCAAGGCTCTGGAGACTACAGGGACAGGTACAGACTTCACTCTACACTACCTTATACCAAGACTACAGGTACAGACTTCACTCTACACTACCTTATACCAAGACTACAGGTACAGACATCACTCTACACTACCTTATACCAAGACTACAGGTACAGACTTCACTCTACACTACCTTATACCAAGACTACAGGTACAGACTTCACTCTACACTATCTCATACCAAGACTACAGATACAGACTTCACTCTACACTACCTTATACCAAGACTACAGATACAGACTTCACTCTACACTACCTTATACCAAGACTACAGGTACAGACTTCACTCTACACTACCTTATACCAAGACTACAGGTACAGACATCACTCTACACTACCTTATACCAAGACTACAGGTACAGACTTCACTCTACACTACCTTATACCAAGACTACAGGTACAGACATCACTCTACACTACCTTATACCAAGACTACAGGTACAGACTTCACTCTACACTACCTTATACCAAGGCTCTGGAGACTACAGGGACAGGTACAGACTTCACTCTACACTACCTTATACCAAGACTACAGGTACAGACTTCACTCTACACTACCTTATACCAAGACTACAGGTACAGACATCACTCTACACTACCTTATACCAAGACTACAGGTACAGACATCACTCTACACTACCTCACACCAAGACTACAGGTACAGACATCACTCTACACTACCTTATACCAAGACTACAGATACACACTTCACTACCTTATACCAAGACTACAGATACACACTTCACTACCTTATACCAAGACTACAGGTACAGACATCACTCTACACTACCTTATACCAAGACTACAGGTACAGACTTCACTCTACACTACCTTATACCAAGACTACAGGTACAGACTTCACTCTACACTACCTTATACCAAGACTACAGGTACAGACTTCACTCTACACTACCTTATACCAAGACTACAGGTACAGACTTCACTCTACACTACCTTATACCAAGACTACAGGTACAGACTTCACTCTACACTACCTTATACCAAGGCTCTGGAGACTACAGGGACAGGTACAGACTTCACTATACACTACCTTATACCAAGACTACAGGTACAGACTTCACTCGACACTACCTTATACCAAGACTACAGGTACAGACTTCACTCTACACTACCTTATACCAAGACTACAGGTACAGACTTCACTATACACTACCTTATACCAAGACTACAGATACACACTTCACTACCTTATACCAAGACTACAGATACACACTTCACTACCTTATACCAAGACTACAGATACAGACATCACTCTACACTACCTTATACCAAGACTACAGGTACAGACTTCACTCTACACTACCTCATACCAAGACTACAGATACAGACTTCACTCTACACTACCTTATACCAAGACTACAGGTACAGACTTCACTCTACACTACCTTATACCAAGGCTCTGGAGACTACAGGGACAGGTACAGACTTCACTCTACACTACCTTATACCAAGACTACAGGTACAGACTTCACTCTACACTACCTTATACCAAGACTACAGGTACAGACCTCACTCTACACTACCTTATACCAAGACTACAGGTACAGACATCACTCTACACTACCTTATACCAAGACTACAGGTACAGACTTCACTCTACACTACCTTATACCAAGACTACAGGTACAGACATCACTCTACACTACCTTATACCAAGACTACAGGTACAGACTTCACTCTACACTACCTTATAGACTTCACTCTACACTACCTTATACCAAGACTACAGGTACAGACTTCACTATACACTACCTTATACCAAGACTACAGGTACAGACATCACTCTACACTACCTTATACCAAGACTACAGGTACAGACCTCACTCTACACTACCTTATACCAAGACTACAGGTACAGACATCACTCTACACTACCTTATACCAAGACTACAAGTACAGACATCACTCTACACTACCTTATACCAAGACTACAGGTACAGACTTCACTCTTCACTACCTTATACCAAGACTACAGGTACAGACATCACTCTTCACTACCTTATACCAAGGTTCTGGAGACTACAGGTACAGACATCACTCTTCACTACCTTATACCAAGGCTCTGGAGACTACAGGTACAGACTTCACTCTACACTACCTCATACCAAGACTACAGATACAGACTTCACTCTACACTACCTTATACCAAGACTACAGGTACAGACTTCACTCTACACTACCTTATACCAAGACTACAGGTACAGACTTCACTCTACACTACCTTATACCAAGGCTCTGGAGACTACAGGGACAGGTACAGACTTCACTATACACTACCTTATACCAAGACTACAGATACACACTTCACTCTACACTACCTTATACCAAGACTACAGGGACAGACTTTAAGTCAAATGTTATTGGTCACATAGTTAGCAGATCTTATTGGTCACATGGTAGGCAGATGTTATTGGTCACATGGTCAGCAGATGTTATTGGTCACGTACACATGGTCAGCAGATGTTATTGGTCACATGGTTAGCAGATGTTATTGGTCACGTACACATGGTTAGTAGATGTTATTGGTCACATGGTCAGCAGATGTGATTGGTCACATGGTTAGCAGATGTTATTGGTCACATGGTTGGCAGATGTTATTGGTCACATGGTTAGCAGATGGTATTGGTCACATGGTTAGCAGATGGTATTGGTCACATGGTTGGCAGATGTTATTGGTCACATGGTTGGCAGATGTTATTGGTCACATGGTTAGCAGATGTTATTGGTCACATGGTTAGTAGATGTTATTGGTCACATGGTTAGCAGATGTTATTGGTCACATGGTTGGCAGATGTTATTGGTCACATGGTTAGTAGATGTTATTGGTCACATGGTTAGTAGATGTTATTGGTCACATGGTTAGCAGATGTTATTGGTCACATGGTTAGCAGATGTCAGCGAGTACTACTGTTAGGCTGTTACCCCCCCCCCCCCTGTTAGCAGCAACACTGACGTTTAATTCGCCAACAGTACGTCATCAGTTCCTATCTGCCGCCCCCCCCCCCTTCCCCTCCCTAGGTACTCGTGGCGAGGCTGACGCCCAGAACATCACGGTACTGGCTATGTGGATGATAGAACACCCCGGAACAGAGGAGGACGAGGACGAGAGCCGAGGACGAGGGTCAGACAGCTCCTCGTGCCCGGGGGCCACAGCCTCGGGAGGGGGTAAGAGTC